>NC_064879.1:4816853-4891853 GCF_943734665.1 Anopheles aquasalis
TGTGGCTTTTACCCTGTCCGTGGCCGAAATTCCGCGCAGTGGCAGGTCATTTTCATCGAGAAAAATAGGTCTATTTTGTCGATTTTGATATTTTGCTAGATTTTTTTCACAAGTCTCGGTCAAAATTGATTAATTGTTGCTTGGAACGATCATCTGTAACCGTTTTGGCCAAAAAGGCCTGCAATTTGATGACTCCTAATATTCTAGATGGTTGCTGGTTCTCTTATTAATATCACTACTTTTAAAATGTTTGAAACCGCACATTGCACTGTGTTTCAGTGAGAGCATACCCACCGTAACCTTCAATTAAAACTTCATGCGACTTGGCCGCCGATTTTTTGAGCTGGAGGCAAAAAACGAACAATGTCGTCAAATGGCAGAAAATATTTGTTATTGTGTTAAATAAGAAAAATTGCACACCGATTACGTTTAACGGGATGCCTAATGAGCAAAATAAAACACTCTAGACTGGCTTTACAGCTCCATTTGGCGTAGATATAGCCTTAGAATGGAAAACTCGGTTTCATATGCATACACCTGGTATTGCGCTTTAACCCTCATCCGCAGCCCTATTTTAAAACCTTAATCCGCAGTCCCGGGTCTGGCCAGACCCGTATGCTTTTACATGTGTTTGCATACAAAATGCATACGAGTTTTCGAGCATACAAGCCGAGACGACAAGATATTGCATAGGAGTGTATTTTTAAAAAGTCCTTTTAAAAGGCAAAAGGACGAAATTTGCCAACACTTAAATATAGTAACTAAAAGATAGTTCGACAGAAAATAAAATTCTATGACGGTACCCGGAAACTCAGGTCTCTATGTTGATTAGAAATGAGTTAAAACAACGACCGAAAACGCTCCGGGTCTGGCCAGACCCGGGACTGCGGATGAGGGTTAAAGGTATTTAGTTATACTTTAAAACCGACATTACATATGGGGCTGTGAAGCTTCCCCGAAGGAAAAAAAAACACGGCACCATCGTTTAACACCGCATCGAACCGCACGAACAAATTCAGGGACCGAACACTGCTATTACTATTACTTTCGCTAATGCAGCTTGCATGCTGGCAGTAATTTTCATATTAGCAAAAGCGATCGCAGTACATTAAAAAAAATAAGGGGCAGCCCCCCCCTTTTCTTTGCAGACCACAAAGCAGCGCTCACTGCATTGCATTACAAAGGGGTGGCAGGTTTTGGTTTATGCAAAGGATGCGTGTAGGGGATCGCGCTAGCACACGATCCAGCAAACAGAATCAGCGCCAGCAGCAGCAGCAGCAGCAGCAAGTGTAGCAGCAATATTAGCAACATCACGGTGCCAAAAACAACACACTCACTTCTAACGCAGATAACTAACCTGCCTGCACTAGGGTGCAGTACGGTGCGAAGGAATAAAGAAGACCAGAAGAAGAAGAAGAAGAAGAAGAAGAAGAACAATAATGATGGAGGCGGTGCGTAGTGCTGGTGACACACACAGTTTTTTTTCGTGCTCACTCGGCTCACACAGTGCAGTTTGTCGTGACGACGAATGGCGCAGGTCCTCGTGTACTCTATGAATGTAGTTAACCCTTACGCCTAACACCGGCACGTACGTTACGCTCATTTTAACAAACATCTTCTACCACCACCACCACCACCACCACCACCACCACTACGACACTCTGTACACACTGTGCACCCCGTCGTTCTCGTCTAGGTCGGTCCTAGGACCTTCGCCATCACCGGCCACTGAACCACCGTTGCTTACCATTGTCAGCGAACGCACTATCGTTGGAGTCGTCCTCCGACGAGCGGTTCAACACGAGCGATCCACCATCATCGTTACTCTGGCTGCTGTGGTGCCGATTACTGTGGTAGTAATGGTGATGATGATGGTGGTGATGGTGCAACTGTAGTAGACTCTCTTCCATCGGCACCACCGGGCCACCACCGCGCCGTGGCAACGGTAGTGGCGGTCCGGCGATCGGTCCGGCGATCACACTACTACCACTACTACCGGGCGCACCTACATCACCTTCACCGCCCGCCACCGGTGCCGCCCGGTGCCTCCGGGGCTCCGAGTCTGCTTGATCTTCGCTCACGCTCCCCCCCGGGACCGTTCGGCGCCCGGTGGTGGCACTCGTTGTGGCGGGCACCGGCGCAGCGCCCATCTCCATGTACCGGCTGCGAGTAATACTGCGCATCGACTGCTCCTTTGACTCCGCCGACTAAGGGAGAGAGAGAACCGGGGGGGCGCATTTCAGCGTCATTATGCAATCATCATCATCATCGGCATGGGATCCGGGCGCCTTACCGTCGTGCTGTCGAGTGAGAGCGTGTCGGGAGTGGTCGACGACATAGTACTCTTGCGCTGGGCGGTCCGGCGGATCTTCCTGTTCGCCGCCTGCACAATATTCGCCACAAAGCCGGCCGTCGTGTCCCGGTTACCACCATCCTTGAACGCTACCGGGGGTAAAGGACGGGGAAGAAAAAGGTGAGCGACAAACCGATAAACCACGGTTTGTTTGGGCACACACTTACGCTCTAGCTTCGCCACGTTGTCCAGCAGCAGTGTGGTCGTCGGTACCTCCATCGGTGAGTCCACGGTATTGCCCCCGTTCGGTTTCTCATCCACCGACGGCAACGGTCCATCCTCGAAGAAGTATTGGTACTGCACAAGAAAGCGAACGAGCGAGCGAACGATGTGAGTGACAGAGTGCAGTGGTGCGTGAAAACAAAACATTGGCCCTTACGTAATTGATCAGCACTTCGACGATCTGGCACTGGTGCCGCATATCCTTCACCGCCGTTTCGAGCGACTCATTCGCCGACCGCACAACCGACGGTCCAAACACAATCGCCAGATTGCGCGGATCCATCAGGTTCACCTCACTGTGCGCACTGACACGGTGCAGGTGGCGCAACAGGTGCTTGAGCGTTTCGTAGTGAAGCCGCGGGATCCGGTGCAGCAGCTGCCGCAACTCCACCAGCCGCCGCTGCCCACCGAGCTTGTCCGCCGCAATAAAACCCCCGTACAGTGCGTTCGGTAGCAGCGGTTCGGGCAGGTTGCGGATGAACGACTTCAACAGCGACGACACCACGTTCACGTCCTCCCACCGTGGATCGTGCAGGGCCACCTCGTCCAATCCCCGGTTGATCGTGTCGGTTAGTTGCGCGATGGCCGCCGTATTCCCCGGTATACGATAGATGCCAACCACACCCAGGCCCCTCGATTCCACCACACCGGTACACTTGGCCAGGACGAGCGGCACGTACGGGTGCTCCTCCGACATTGGGCAGTGCTGCAGTGGCACATTGATGGACGCACCGTCCGGGAATGGTAGCAGCTCGTGCTGTTGCTGCTCCTGCTGCATCTGTTGCTGATGATATTGCTGCTGGTGCTGCGGGTGCTGCTGGTGCTGCGGGTGCTGGTGCTGCTGCTGCTGCTGAAGCTGATTCGGATACTGATGCTGACAACCACCGGCCACCGGGGACGGTTGCTGGCCCTGCATCTTGCGGAACTGGCGCGCCACGATGCCCTTCCACGTTTTGGACTTGGGCGAACCGTTCTCCCGATCCGAACCACCGCTCGCATGACCGGCCTGGTGTTGCTGCTGCTGCTGCTGCTGCTGCTGATAACTGGCAAGCTGATGATACGGATGCTGCGGAGCTTGATGGCGGTGATGGGCATTCGCCGAACTCGGTACGATTGGCATAGCGGGCGTCGAGGGAAGCGCCGCCGAAGGGGAACTGCAACGATCGGCCGGTGTCTTGCGGGCCTTGGTCACCGGCGATTGGCCGGATGGGGAGCGGGTACCGAGCGCGTACTTGCGCTGCGCTTTTGTTGGCAGGATCGGCGAATAGTCGTCACCGCTGGTGCCACCGCTCGGTAGCTGCACGCTGGTGAGGGCGGCTACACGCTGCGGTTCCGCCTGCTGTCCACCCAGACTCTTCAGATAGTCCTGCGTGTGAGTAGAGAGAGAGAGAGAGAGAGAGAGAGAGAGAGTGTGTGAGAGAGAGAGTATAAATTATACAGGGTGCGCCATCAGGATGCTTTCCTATTTTAAACGTTGAATAACTCTGTCATTTTTCAGCCGACTTTGACAAATAGGACAGTTTCTGATACTTCAATCTATGCCATTTTAATAATGGATCACTTCCACGTTCCACGTTCCTCCACCTTGGTATTTAATTAAATTTAATTTTTATTTGTGACACATGTTTTTAACATTTTTCCCTGAAAGCTGATCCTTTCAAGAATATTGTGTACTTTTTTTGGATCAATCGAAGAAACACTGACAAAGATACAGAATTTTGAAAATCCGCGTTTCATGCAAGGCTCCATGCAGCTCGCTACTTTGAAGAGTGAGTCGGTGCCCATCGTACCGTAAAAACTACTAGACTGATTTGTTTGAAATTTTTAACACATAATCTGTACACTCTTTGCCAGGTAGCCTCGTCGAGATATCATGAAAATTGTTGATACTTTTTTTTAAACAAATCTGTAAAGTTCGTTTTTTACGGCAGAATCGCAAAAAGCATCACTTATTCAACTTCAAAAATCTGCCAAAAATCGGAAAATTAGAATATCAACAAAAACTCTCCGGCACTACCTAGATAAACTTATAATCTTTCTAACGAATATCGATTTGTACATTTCTGATGACCTGTCACACAACTATGATGGGCACCAGAAAAGGTATCTTTTCGAAGACACGACTGCCTAAATTTGATGGCATGGATTCATTTTCCAATGAATGTTGCTCAAAACAATACCAAATATTCTTCAAAAGTTGTAGATCAATATGCCATTTACTTGAAAAAATACAGTTGAATGGTTACGTAACAAAAAATCGTCAAAAACGGGCCTCTTTTTGGCCCGAAAATACCGAAGTCCCCCCTTAAAAGAGCGGACTCAAATAGTCACACGTTACATTGGAAAAAATCGGCCAATGGTGGAAATTGCGATTGTGCAATGGATGATGAATAAATGCACATAACGGCGCCGGCGTTTTTTCCTAGGGTTCTATTTTAAAAGTAAGGCTTTTGCAAACAAACCAAAGACTATGAAACAACTGAAAGCAAAAATTAGAGCTGAAACTGCCAAAATAACTCCCCCGAAATGTTGTCAAATACAATGCAAAATGCAATCCGAAAAAGTGACACTTTTTCTGTATGCGCGAATGAAGGCGGTCATTTGATCACGATATCATATTTTGAGTATGTGCACAATAAATGGCATAAAATAAACTAAATAAATCTGGTTCAGTTTTTTTTGTAATCGGCTGAAAAATGACACAGTTATTCAACTTTCCAATAGGTATACTTGCTGCTGGCGCACACCCTGCAGGTCCACTGTATGTTGCCCACTCGTGTACGGTGCACCGGTTGGAGCAGGGCACGATCCAGCATGTACCGCTGGACCACGGCGTACGCGCAGTGATGGCTCGTCCCGGTAGTGCCGGCGATCAGCACCGGAAAGTACTCCCGTATGATCGGCACGGTCAGTATGAGATCCATCACTGTCGTCGATTCGTCAGCTACACTGGATGGGCCACTGGACACTGGACTGGTACCGCACTGGATGGCGGATATGCTCCGAAACCCTTATCTCTAGAGTGTTGTAGCTCGTTATCGCTCGCGCACTCGCGCGCGCGCGTCAAATGATAACAAAACAGCCCCGCCACCTGTCCCCAAAAGAACACTCCACCCCGGGCACCTACCGGACTGCGCAGCGTTTGATCCGTGGTGTCCGGTGTCCGTCCCTGCTCTGGCCCTCCTGCTGCCCCACCATCGACGTCACCATCGGCGATGCAAACGCTGCGTAGTGCCTCCATCCACTGCTGCATCTCGTTCGCACTGTCCGCTTGCACCAGTATTTCGCGGTCTGGTGCGGCGGTGCTGCTCATCGGAGTGACCACTTCGATGCCACCGCCGCCACTGCTCGCCAATCCCGACGTTGACTGCGTTCGGTGAACTTCGGTGTGGGGATGGAAATTGCCGGTAGCGGCGGCCTCCAGCGGACAGTACGAACCGGTGGTGGTGGCCGTCGCCAGCCGGAACACATTCTTCCGCTTCGTGTAGTTGCCCTCCGACACGTGGAAGTTGGTCAGATCGATCGTACCGGCCGGTTCCGGGCTCTGTAAAATGTGACAAAATGCGCGGAAAAAGGGAGAAGAGAGGGAAGAAAGAGGAAGAAAGGAAAGGAACAACAGAAACAAACAAAAAAGAAAGACAATGAAGAGAAAACGGGGGGGGGGGGAAAAGCAGGAAAAAGAAGAAGAAGAAGAAGAAGAAGAAGAAGAAGATAAAGAGAGAAAGAAAAAAAGAAGAACAAGAAAAAGAAAAGAATATTAGTTCCCAGACATCAGCATCGGATCCGCATCTAGTGAGTCTAGCTGGGTCTCCGAGATGGACTCCCTCTGGAGGGGGGATTGAGCGGTTTTTGGAGCGCAGAGTGCGCCCCGCAGTCCTTGCTCCTTGGAAATGAGTGGCGATATTAACCCATGAACCGGTCGAATTCCAGCGGCGTAGATTCAGCTTCCGGAAGCCGGGTGCATTACGCATCCAATTGAGCAGACGTCCCCCGCCACCACCACCACCACCACCACCACCACCACCACCAATCGACGCGTCTCGGCCGGAGCGCGAACGCCGGTGATCCGGCCCGCTGGCCAGATCGGACGCGACGCTCTCGCTGCTACAGTAGGTCGCACCGGACCGTGCCTCCTCTTGTGGAGCTTCCTGCTGGTGTTTTGGTTGTTTTTTCTTCTTGCCGGCCGTCGTTGACTTGCCGAACGAAAACGAGTGGCCAGCGAGCGGTAGGCGAGCCTGGCGGGGCCGGTGCTGCCGCGTCTCCTTTCGACCCTCGTCCTCGTCGTCACACATCGTCCTTTTTGTCAATCACCCTCTGCTTCGTTCCGCACAACTACACGTTCACAAACACTCACACAGGGTGTGCGCCATCAGCAAGTGTCCTATTTTAAACGTTGAATAACTCTGTCATTTTTCAGCCGATTTTAACAAATAGGACAGTTGCTGAATCTTCAGTCTATGCCATTTTAGTAATGGATCACTTCCACGTTAAAAGAGCGGACTGAAATTGTCGGTCAATAATCGGTCAATAGTGGAAACTGCGATCGAGCAATGGCGATCCTCGTTCGCCTCATAGGACTTTTTGAAAACTAAGGTTTTTGGCAAACAAATTGAAGGGTTTGAAACAACTTGGAGCAAATATTGGAGCTGAAACCACCAAACTAACTCCCTAACTGTTGGCAAAACAATTTAAAATGCCCGAAAAAGAGGCTCTTTTTTGTGTCTCGAATGAAGGCGGTCGATTTGATCGATAGCATATTTTGAGTATGTACACAATAAATGGCATAGAATAACCTAAACTGGTTTATTTTTTAAAATCGGCTGAAAATGACACAGTTATTCAACGTTTAAAATAGGATACATCCTGATGGCGCACACCCTGAACATTCGTGCTCCTGTATTGCCTGTTCGAATGTTGTTCAAAATTGGCAAAACAGAAGCACCAGAGACAGTCTACGGTACTTCCAAGCACTCCGAACAGAAGAAACTTAGCTGCTGCACCAGAACAGAAGGCAAACCGTTCGCTAGGGTTCTCGATCCTCAACTGCGCGCGAACGAGATCCCACCCCCCCCCTCCCCAAAAAAAAAACAGGAACGGCACCCTACTAATCGAAGCAATGACTAATGAACGCGCACCCAGCCACTGTGTGGCAGTGGCAGATCGTAAAATCTTACGCCAATTTTGCCCCTTTAATCGCCGGAGTCCGAGCGTAGGCCAGTGGTAATAAAATCCTACAGTGGAGCGTCGTAAAAGTGCAGCAGCAGCCCTTTGTGTGCTCCACCCCCGGGGGGGGGGGGGGGGGGAGGCAGGATCATCTATGCACGTTGCCCACGCGTCGCGTTAATCAAAAATGGCGCCCTGGTGGGTGACATCAGTGAACCCTTTTTATTATTTTTTTTTTTTTTTTGCTTTAGCCGCATGGAATGCAACGCCACCAAAACACTTGGGCACAATATGCGCATTTAGGGGGGGGGTCCAAACAAAAAAAATGAAAATAAAACAATCGTCAGTAGGTGCCAGATGGTGGCCAACCAACTGAGGCTGTCACACACTAATCGGATGGCGGATGTAGAAATTTTTGGTTCCGCGCTTCATGCACCGCTGACGCACCTCACCTTACCAACCGACCGCACCCCAGTCCCCCCCCCCCCCTCTCCTGTTCGCGCGCAAGGTTACGATGTCGCAGATTTCTCCTCGTGTGTGCGCGGGCGCGCGCCTCCACTTGCTCACAAACCACCTGTCGCAGCGACGGAGTGGCCAACCCCGGGAACCGAGCCGGAGCTAGCTGGTGTACCCGGCAGATAAGGGTTGACCCCCAGCCTGTCTAGACCGCTGCCCCCCCTTTGAACGCTTTCGGACCACCCCGAACCCCCATTTTTGGGGGTGGCCCAGGAGGGGTGGTAAAAAAGGAAAAGGGGGGGGGGGGGCGTTGTGTGGTCAACGCGCAGGTACGCGATTAGCATGCAGAACCACAGAGCGCCGTTCCGCGGTCACCGCAAAAGGGCTCACCCGGCCTGGAATGGAAATGGCCACTCCGAGCGGTGCAATGGGTGGGAGGAGAAGCGAGCGGGTTCGTGATGGAGGTTTATGAAACCGGCATTCCTCACCAGTGATATCACGGTATCACCGATTCGTTTCTCTCTTTTTTCTTTTCATCTTTCTCTCTCGCTCTCTCTCTCTCTCTCTCTCTCTCTCTCTCTCTCTATTTTTCTCCTACGACGGAAAGTGAGATTGGGGTTGGGCGAATCTTTTTGATTGCGGGACAGCGACATATCCAGATGGGGTGGATGGGGTGGGTTTTTTTTTTGAGGGGGGGTGGAATGCACCACCACTTGTCGTAGGTGTCGCCAGCGTCCTGCGATCTTCCGTTTGCCCCGGGGGGGGGGGGGGGGGGAAGCGAAGGGTTGAATGATGAATACTAGACAACAACAATTGTCACCACGCACGCACGCACGCACGCACGCAAACAATAGAATACGAGATCCGTGTTCTGAGGGGAGGGGCTGAGGGTGAGCAACACATTGGAAGCCGGTGTGACATCACTCACATGTGTCGCTGGCTACCGAGTGCACTAGATCGTTGTTGCCATAAAGGGTCCTCAACCCCACCTGCCCCCCCCCCCCCCCCCCGGTCTCCTTCCGGTTGCCCAAAGAAATGTTTGTCCCACCGACCGACCGGCACCGGCGCCAAGGACTCAACAAGGACGCACTCTCCACTACACTCCGACACACAAAACACGCACGCACGCACGCACGAGGCTGTGGCGAGGCACCCTCGTGTAAGACGGGGGGTGCACCCTCACACACGCTCAAGCTCAGCCGCTTGCCTGCTTGACGGTACGGAATCGACTGGCAGCTCGACGATCGGTAACGATCGGCTGTCTCTCGCCTCTCGGTGGGGGCAGAGCGGGGGGAAGGGGTGGGGGTTGGGGGTGGACTTTCGCGATGGATAGGCAACCGAGACCGCTCGCTACTGGCTGGCCGTTCCGGCGTTGCAACACACCGATCGTTCGTTCTCTCGTGCCCAGTGCAGGGGGATGGGCGGGGGTGGAGGGTAGTGCGGGGTGTTGATCGTCGCGCGATCATCCTCTACCAATCGCTACCCTACCGATTTGTATCGCGCATCATAGGCCACGCGGGAATCTGGTAATCTAGAAGAAAATGGGGGTGTGGGGGATGTAAACACCCCTTTTGTTTTTTTTTTTTTTTGTTTTGTGTGCATCCTCGCCTACCTGGTCCCCTGGTTTGAGAGAAGAAGAGTTTGATTCTCATAAGCGACGACGGTTGCACTCCTGTCGCCTCACGATCAGTCGGTCAACAACAACAACAACAACAACAACCCTCACATCACCCTTAACAAGGGTGCACGGGGTAGTTGCACTTCACCGGCCAGTGCGATTGCATGCGCAGTGCCTAATGCAGTGGGACGGGCAAGGTGAGCTTGGCGAAAGAATTGACCTGCCTTTCCACCCCCCCTCTACCCCCTTCTTTCATGGCACCCCCACCCCGGTGGTATCAAGGTGGCCATCGGGCGAGCGCGCGCGATCGCGCGCTAATGGCGCTCACCACCGAAAGAAGACTCCAAAGTGCACCCCGCCCCGCACCCTCTGTCGTGGTTTGTATCTAATATGGAAGTGAAACTGCCTAATTGCTCCGATTTTTATGCGATCCTCCACCACCACCACCAACAACAACAACAACAACACACATGCGCTCGCACGGGGTTTCGAGATTTCGACAGGCGAAAATCGGAAAAAGCAAAACAAAGAGAGGGTGGTGCGCATCGAGAGAGCCATCCGGTCCAGATTGGGAGGAGGGGGAGGGGGGGTGGTGGGTGGGTGGTTTTGTCAAAGGAGCGGAACCACGGAGCGGAGCGGGGGCGTACGGCCGGACGCATCCATATCGCGCACCCAAAACCAACCGAACAGGTCGAGGTCGAGAGGAAAGTGGGCGAATGTGGGCCTTCCGCGGCAACCGACAGCCTCGTGGCCCCCCCCTCGGGGGAGAAAGGGGTTGCAGCGGGCAAGTTTTGTGTACCGAATGAGTCACTGGCAGCGCACAGGGAGGGGGGGGGGGGGGCGAAGGCGGTGGTGAAAACTCACTCTCATCTCCCGAGAAGTCCGCGGAAATGCGCGCAGGTTAAATGGAAAACAGCATCCAAGTGGCTCATCGACCACGACAGCGGAGAGAAGTGCGTAGAGGAGGGAGAAGGAGGGTACCGGGGGGGGGGGGGGGGGGAATTAAAAACGGATTCAAAAGGAAAGTTGCGCGTCGTCGTCGCCGTCGTCGCTATCGATAAGCAGCCGCTTGGACGGAACGCGAATCATTTTTCCCCAAAAGGAACCCCGTTCGGGGGGACCTCCGGAAGGGCAAGCAGAGCAGAAAGCAGCACCCCTTGGTGTCAGGCTCAGCTCAAGCTCGACCTCGACCAAAGGGGGGAAGCTTGGTTACTGGGAGTTGAGGTGAGCAGGGAGGGATGTTAGCCGGGGAGCCAACGGAAACGCTTTCTGCACACCGCGACTCGCTAGCTAGCTAGCAGCCGTGATAGTGTCGCGATAGACCGTGACAGTATGCGCCGTGACCGCCGCCACCTTTTGCCACCTTTCGAAAGGGCGGATAGGGGAAGGAGAGCTCCAAATTGTCGCTCGTGCACTCTTCTTATTTCTTCCTTCCTCTTTCTCTCTCTCTCTCTCTCTCTCTCTCTCTCACTCTCTCTCTCTCTCGCATACTATTTATCATTCGTTTGGTTAACACCAAGGAGGTCGTAAAGAAACAAGGGCCAACTAGCTTCCATCGTTCCCTTTTTTCAACTTTATTTACATAGCGTTGCCCTAAAGGTTGACCGCAAAAAACCGCAGCAACGAAAAGAAATGTTTGAAGCAAACTGAAAGAATTTCACTCCACAGTGCCACTATAAAGGATGTAGACGAATAAATTTCTTCGGTATTTCGGGGGAACTTCGGTATTTTCGGGCCCAAAAAATAGGCCCGTTTTTGACGATTTTTCTGTGACGTAACCATGCAACACTATTTTCTCAAGTAAACGGCATATTAATATACAACTTTTGAAGAATATTTGGTATTGTTTTGAGCCACATTCATTGAAAAACTAATCCATGCCATCAAATTTTGGTAGGCATGTCGTTGAAAAGGTACTTTTAACGGTGCCCATCGTAGCTGCGTGACGGGTCATCAGAAAAGTACAAATAGATACTCGTTAGAAAGATTATAAGTTTATCTAGGTAGCCTTGGAGAGAGGTTGATATTCCGATTTTTCGATTTTTGGCAGATTTTTGAAGCTTGAAAAAGTGATGCTTTTTGAGATTCTGCCTAAAAACACGATTTTTAAAGATTTGTTTAAAAAAAAGTATCAACAATTTTAATGAAATCTTGACGGCGCTACCTGGCAAATAGTTTACAGATTATGTGTAAAAAATTTCAAATCAATCGGTGTAGTAGTTTTTACAGTACTGGATGGGCACCGACTTCAAAATCGTTGGTTTTTGGGAAACGCTTTTCAAAGTAGCGGCCTGCATGAAAAATCAGTAACATTGTCAGTGTTGCTGCGATTGATCCAAACCTTTAACACAATATTCTTGAAAGGATCAGCATTCAGGGAAAAATGTTAAAAATATATGCCACAGAAAAAATTAAATACCGAAGTCCCCCTTAAGAAAACGCATCGCCAAGAATGAACCAAAAATGCCGCAAAGCCTACTGCGTGGCGAGCGGGCGATGCTTTCTTCTACGATCTCAAGGTAAAAGAGCATAACAACAAAATTTCAATTGATTCTAAAATAATTATTTAATCACTAACACAATCCGAATATCAATTGTTTGTTTTATCGTTCTGTCGTTCAAACCGTTTCCTTGAATCGACCGTTTTTGAATGAGCATCTGCTACGTTTTGAAATGTTTCGAAGGTCCGGGAGTCCATCCATGGGTTCATTTCAAATTCCCCGAAAAATAAAAGGAAACACTTACCTGGACGGAAGATTTGCCATCCCGGAGCAGCGTCAGCTTGAGGCGGTTACCGCGCAGCTCGGCGTGCACCTGGCGCCAGCTGCGATCGACCGATCGCTTCCCATCGATTGTCGTCACCTTGATGTGAAGTTCACCGGCCCGTACCACTGGCTCGGACAGGTCGGCCGGATTGTCCCGGAAGTGGGCTAGCGCCTTCGATTTGCTACCGTGGCTGCGGGGGAGGGGAAAAAAAGGGAAAGAGGAGGAGGAGGAAAGGAACAGAAAATGCAATCAGTACACCACGCTACATGACACTCCAGCCCGTGGGCCCAAGGGTTTACTCCAAAGACACAAGACACACACACGAACACACAGAGCACACAAAGCAAGCGCAGGCCCCCACCCCGCGGGCTGGGTCCTTTTCGAGAGTTTTCGGGGGGGGGGGACAACAGAAACCAATCGCTTGAAATTAGCAGAGAGCGCGCAAGTAGTTGGAGAGCACGTGTTTGCTGCATAATCGCATTTTTCCTTTTCCAAAAATACTGCCAAAGATACTTATTTACAGAGAGAGAGAGCGAGAAAGAGAGAGCGAGACCGTTCTGATGCGCATTCGACGAATATTTGTAGAAAGCTTGACCAGTGAACAATATAGTCGTGACAGTGCGGCTGGTTAACAGTGTCGAAGAGGCAATCATAAAACAGTAAAGCGGTTGGAAAAAAAGCATCAATGAGTCCTGTTTTTTACGATGCTACACATATTAATAGACGTGCACAAATACATTGAGAGGGGGCATTTGCGTATTGTGCGAGTACAAGTATTAGTACCATTTGTGACATTTTTATTTTACACGCTTTTATGAGTACGATACGATGGGCACCAGAGCAAGGTTCATTGTTTGCAGATTTTATGAAGATGGATGAAGCTTTTAAAAAAAATCTTCCCCAAAATCCGACCAAATTTTCATTAAACTTGTTGTACTTGATTACGACACTTGCAAAAATATATACAGCTAGGTAGTTTTCGTCAAAAACAAATCGTAAAAATGGGCCGTTTTGGGTCCGAATCAAAAGACTTGGCCGTTTAAGCGACGAACCCGGTTTGGTCATTGATCCACTTCAAAATGCTGCCAAAAATCGAAAAAGCGACAAATCAAGAAAATCTCAACGCGGATACCTTGATAAACCTGTAATCTATGCAAAAAAAAATGGATTTTGCATGTTTCAGATGGCCCATGAAACGGCTACGATGCGCACCGGGAAAGGTACATTTTTGCAAAAAAAAACGCCTTTTCAAAAATGATGCCTTGTACGATGTTTTTTTTAGCAAATCTTCCCCTAAAACAGTACCAAATATTCTGTGTAATATGGCATGGCACTCACAATTATACAGTGAAACGGTTTCGGTTCACAAAAAATCGTAAAAAAATGAGCCTTTTTTTGGCCCGAATTCACGATAGTCTCCCCTTTAAAGATGGTGTTGGGATTCAATGGGTGATCGAGTGCGAATACGAAAGTTGCGGAAGAAATTCAAGGCCACCGAATCGAACAACGAACGAACAAACGAGCAACGACAGTACAACACAGCGCACAAGGGTGCATGCAAGATCCACCAAAGCAAGGTAGGCTAACCTCTGGGCGAAGAAGTAGTTTCGCGTCACCTGACCGCCCGGTGTGGTCATCGTGATGACGTGCAGGTTACCGAGGCTGGCCGAGGCCGCACCAGCTAACCACCGCGCACTATCTAGCGCAGTGTGGTGGTGGTGGTGGTGGTGGTGGTGCGGTGAATTAGAGAAGGGCTGGTGCCGTGCCATGTCCGCGGTCGCCGCCAACGCCGGCGTTGGCGACAGCGGCTGGCTGATCGTGGCGCTACTACGGCAAACCGGCGATTCGGCCTCCCGTTCCGAGTCGGCCTCGTAAATGCGGCGCAACGGTTGGATGTCATCGGTGAAGCGTGGTCTTCGCCAGGGGCGAAAAGCACTACCCCCGGGATGGCCCGGGGAAATGTGGCCGAGAGACAGAGAGAGAGAGAGAGAGAGAGAAAGAGGGAGAGCGCGAGAGTGCCGTCAATATATTAAAGAGTGAGGCAGAGAGAGAAAGAGGGGGGGGGGGGAGTGGGAAAGGTAAACGAAAAAATGAGCAGAGAATAAAAACCTCGTAAAAAAAACCATTAACTACATCTCAAAATCAATTCAGGAGTGGAATATTTTCGCTATCATGCATTATCATATCAAGCATTTTGCATGAAAGGATGCATTTTGTTTCGAACCAACTCTTTTTCCCTCCTTCTACCGCCTTGCAGATATTTTATATAGGTTTCTGACACATTTTATCAGCTAGTTGCGTGCTTAAAGGTCAATTATAAACCCCAAAAATAAATGCAATTTCATAGAGATGTACGTATTGGTTTTTACCTCGGTTTTTTTTACCAGAAAGGATAAGAAGAAGAAAGAAAAAAAAAAGAACGAGATAGAGAGAGACGGCTGGAGAGAGGGAAAGCAAATCTCGAACGAAACAGTCTCGAGGACGGACGGACGGACGGACAGACGGACGGACCGGATGGTACGGTACGAAACGGTGCGCGAACGGGCCTGGGGTGAATGAGAGTGGTCCTTACCTCTTCAGCTGCGGTTGCTGGGTGCTGTAGGACCCTAGCGAAGCCGCCCCAGTCGTCATCGTGGACGTCGTCTGCATCTTGACGCCGGTGATCGTCGGTGAATCACTGCCGGTCCCGGTCCCGGTCGTCCCGGTCGTCCCGGTCGTCGTCGTCGTGGTCGTGGTCGTCGTCGTTGATTGATTGTCGGTGGCCGCAATCGCAGACAGCAAGCAGTCGGTCGCGTTGGCCGTGGTTTCGGGCAGCTGTGCCGTGCCGGATTCGCCCGTATCGCCCTCAAGCATCTGGAACAGATTGTCGCTGGCCGTCGCCTTCAGGTAGGAGATGCGGCGCATCTTCCGCTCATCTTCATTCTCCATCGGTTGCTGCTGCTGCTGCTGCTGCTGGTGCTGCTTGGACCGGAGTATGATCGGGGGACCGAGGCCATCTACAAGTTGTGCAGCAAAAATGGTGAGCAAAGAGAGGTGTTATTAGCGGGGAAGGATCAAGATCAGCACTCGAATCGCACATCACAAATCGCCGGTCTTGAGGAGATGGACAGACGCAAACAGAATCGAATCGAATGCAGGTCGGAAGCCGTCGTTAGTAACCGCGCTAGGGGCGTGCGGGTCAGTTGCAAACAAGGGAGGGGGTGAAAGGGGGTTAATGGGATACACACAGTGACGGACAAGCGAATAGGACCACGTCCACACACATGTTACTAATTAGTTCGTTATAGATTAATGGGCCCCAGAGTGTGACCTTCTAAAATGGCTTCATAGGAATAAAATCGAACAATTCATTCATCTTCTAAATGCATCGGACAACTCAAATAAGACCACCAAAAGGGGGTTTTCAATTATTGAACCGTCAAAACACAAATGTCTATCTGCTAGGTGTACCAATATGAAATGAGCGTCAACGCTTCAATGCATCAAACGTGAATGTTTGGTGTAGGCGCATCTTATCTCAATTTTTTTCTTTGTTGTTTGGACATCTGTTAATCATACCTCATACCCAGAAAACCATTAAACAAGACCGGCTACGTTTGGCAGCGTGTTGAAAATGACCATTTTTGTTCCAAAAAATTGACGAAATGCGGGAAGCATTAATCTTTTGCTTCCAGCTGAAGAAAACTGCTTCGGATTCGCACCGAATGCTTTGAAAAAAGTTTAGAATTACATTTAATAATGAGCCAAGTGCATCACTTCCAGTCGTACGAGAAGGTAAACATTTGCGTCTCGTACTGGTCATTGGCAACCAGATCAACAATTTTTTGACTACCTCGCCACAAACTACCTACAAGATAGGTGTGAAATGTGTCTCCAACGAGGGACAGTACTTTGAATTAAATATAATTTACCGTTGCATTAGAAAAAAAAAATGTTTCATGTTCACCCAAAAACGGCTCATTTCACACTGGTACACCTGGTATGAAGCCACATGTTGCTACATTTTCTGGACCGGCATCTGACAGAAAAGAAAAGAAGTAACAAAAGGGTGCGGCGGGCTACACTTGTACACCGATTTTCAATGGCAAGTGATTCCATGCAAAAATCCAAAACAAAAATTCATAATCGCAAATCGGTAATCCCCCTCCTTGCAAGTTTTTTTTTTGTTTTTTTTTTTTGTTTCTGTATTTAGCAGACAAAAAATGCCGGATCAGTCAAAACTCTGTTCGAATTAAATTAGAGGCGGCAAGGTGTTCCTCAGCTCCTCAACAGGCAGGCCAAACATGCGGCAGTCTAGCCTAGCTAGTGGCTAGTGGCAGGCAAAACAAAAAAAAAGGGGAGGAGAAGGTGAGTTATGCGATGCGCTTAGCATGAGAACATCAGGCGAGAACATGGTGTTGTTAATGGCGCAGGCGCAGGCGCAGGCGAGCAACAAACAGGTAGTACAATCGCTATATCGAAAAATGTCCGCATGCTCCACCTGTGCATAAGTCCAGCGTCGTTGGACGAACCGGACCACGACCCGGTGGTGGCTGCTGGTGGCGGCTGGCCCAGCCCCGACTTTCGTTGGTCGTCTGCAACGATCCAGCCAAAATGGGTGACAAAGGGGTGGCGCAGTAGGCAGTAGCGGCAGTGGGAGTAACAGCAGCAGCAGCAGCAGCAGCAGCAGCAGCAGTAGAAGCGGTTGCAGATCCGGCGCGTCGGCGACGCTGTTGCTGTGGCAGCATCCTTTCGTCGTCATTGTCGTCGCTGTCTGAGAACGGGCGTCCGCCACCCACCTCGACGATCGTCTGGTTGCGGTGTATCGCCTTCCGTACGCTGCCTTCCGGTTGCCGTTCCGTGGTGGCATCGCACGCCAGCAACAGGGGCCGTTGCAACCAGTGAGCTGCAGCCAGACTGTCGCTGCTGGACGTGAGCGGCGTTACTGGGGCCGCTGCAGACCCTTGCAACCAGAAGGCTGTCAGAGGAACCCCAAACCACCACGAATCCCACCCACAATCATCCATTTGCACGCCCCATCGCAAAACCAAAAAAAAAACAAAAAAACACGCACACAAACACCGCAGGACAGAAGAGAGTAGAGGAGAGATAAATTAAGGTAAACAAATAGAAACGGTGGTAACGGGCAGCTTACCGGACGAGTTGCAGACGACATTCCGGTAGGAATCGTCACGAATCGGTTTCTGGCGCAGGATCGCTACCCCCGGACCTACCGCCACTGGTGGGGACGGATCGGAAGCGACGGTCGGCACCGACGGTGGGCAGAGGGGTTTCTCTGGCCCGGCCCGACCGTTCTCCGAGCCGAGAGATGACGAAGACGACGGTACACCGCTACTGTCCACTGGTGCTGGTGCTGGTGCCGGTGCAGCAGCTGGTCGCGCCACCACCTTAACCCCGGCGCTTTGCTCCGATTGTGACGGAGTGGATTCCACCGAGAGTGACCGAACGCGGCCGCCCGTCGTTTTGTGCGTCGAATCCGAGTCGGAGCACACGGATGGCGTTTGATCGTCTGCAGGGAGTGACCGAGAGAGAGAGAGAAAGAGACAGTAGAAGAAGACGCACACGGTGTTACTGCTTGGTGGCACTACTTACCGGTCGACCGGCACCAGCCGGTGCTCTCTGCCTTCAGCTCAAATTCTCGCCGCCGTACGGCCACATTCGGTACGACCTGCTTCGTGTTAATGCTAACGGGGGGGGGAGGGGGAGAAAATAAAACCGGGAAAACATATTAATATGGAATTTAAACAGCGCTTGAATGACAAATTAATGGTCTCTCTCGTTCTCTCCACTCCCGTTCCATTCCTTGACCACAAAGTTTGCGATTAATTTTTATGTGACACATATTTTTAACATTTTTCCCTGAACGCCGATCCTTTCATGAACAGTGTGTAATGTTTTTGGATCATTCGAAGAAAAACTGACAGTTAAAGTTTTTTGAAAATTCGCGTTTCATACAAGGCTCCATGGAGCCCGCTACTTTGAAGAGCGTTTCCCAAAACAAAAACAATGTTTTCAAAGTCGGTGCCCATCCAGTACCGTAAAAACTACTGGGCCGATTGATTCGAAATTTTTTACACATAATCTGTACACTATTTGCCAGGTAGTGCCGTCGAGATATCATTAAAATTGTTGATACTTTTTTCTAAACAAATCTTTAAAAATCGTGCTTTTCGGCAAAATCGCAGAAAGCATCACTTTTTGAACTTTAAAAATCTGCCAAAAATCGAAAAATAGGAATATCAACAAAAACTCTCCAGGGCTACCTAGATAAACTTATAATCTTTCTAATGAATATCGATTTGTACATTTCAAATGACCCGTCATGTCGCTGCGATGGGCACCAGGAAAAGTACCTTTTCGACGACATGCCTACCAAAATTTGATGCCATGGATTAATTTTTCAATGAATGTTGCTCAAAACAATACCAAATATTCTGCAAAAGTTCTAGATTAATATGGCATTAGCTTGAAAAAATAAACTTGAATGGTTATGTTCGTCGTCAAATCGTCAAAAAACGGGCCTTTTATAGCCCGAAAATACCAAAGTCCCACCTTAAAGTGTGCGCTATGGTATTTACATTTTTTTTCTGGCACATGTTTTCTTCCATTTTTCCCTGAATTAAGCATTCCATGAAAGAGTATTGTGTAAAATTTGTTTGGATCAAGCGAAGCAAAACTGACAAAGGGTATTATTTGTTGAACATTTGCGCTCCAAACATGGCTCCGATTTCGATCGATTCGAACCAACGATTTCAATGCTTCATGATTTCAAAACAATTGAACCGATCGTTTTGAACCCATAATCTATACACCCAAGCGTCCCATCGATATTTCATAAAAAATGTCGATACTTGTTTTTTATAAACAATGAACGAAAAACTAGTATGTTTTTAAGTAGAATCTTAAAAAGCATCACATTTTCATTTTAAAAAAATTGCAAAAATAAACGAAAAAACAAATGAAATTTAACAAAAACTCTCCAGGGCTACCTGGATAAACTTTATAATCCATCGAAAGAATCTTCTAGAAAGAAAAAAAAAACTACCCAAAAAAAAAAACGACCAGAACCTACCGACTCAGTTCGCTCTTGTACAGATCCATCCGATCGATCCCTTCCGGTGACAGTGGGCGACCGGATTCGAACAGTTTCGCCTTCTCGGAGACGGCGTGCAGACTGTGCGCGGACAGGGGCAGCGCACCAGCACCGGCAGCGGCGCCAACGCCGCCCGCCAACGACGCGGGCACGCTCATCTCATCCAACAACAGCTGCTGCTGCTGCTGCTGCTCGGACGGTATGGTCAAGTGCAGCGGTTCCGAATGGCGTTCCACTGGTAGACGGGCCCCGTTCGGCACCGTGGCCGTTGTTCCCGCTCCCCGCACTTCTACACCACCACCACCACCACCACCGGTAAAGAAGAGCTCCCGAATGACGGACAGATTGGAGGCGTGCGTTGGCTGTGTGCCGGTTGGAGTAGGGAAAGGTTTCGTCGCTACTGCTGCTGCTGCTGCTGTCGTTCCGGTTGATGGTGGTGATGGTAGCGGTGGCGTTGTACCTAACACAACCGACCGGGTGCTGGTGGTGACCGTCGGATGTGCTGCCGTCGGTGGCCAGACGGATTTCTGTAAACGATTCGGACGGCCGTAAAACTCGCGCTGCTGCACATCGCCCCCGGTCGGTTTCGGTGGTACGCTGGGGCGGGATGCTGACGCACCACCGGTCGTGGTAGCACCGGTAGCCGACTCCTCCCCGGCCACTCCACGCCCGGTCGTGGATCGCGGACGGGCATCGGGCTCGGACGTGACCGGTACCGTTGGTACGGGACGGCGCAGAAACTCTTCCTTCTGCTCAAGGCTTTTGCGCAACCGGGACATGATGGCACTGTCCCCGTCACCGAGCGCCACATAGCTGGCGCTCGTCTCTTTCGCGCTGGCGTACTCGGGCTGCTCGTGTTGCTGCTGCTGCTGCTGCTGCTGCTGCTGCTGCTGCAAACTCTGATACTGCTTGGACAAATACTGATGCTGCGTTTCGGCGCTTTCCACGCTGGATGGTGACGGTGCCTGGGCTGTGTGTGGCCCGCTGGCCGCCTTCACCGTCAACTGAGTAACCTGGTGCGGTGCTTGGTTGCCGCTCGCCAGTACCCTTGGTACCTCGGCATAAATTGGATGCTTGCTGTTGCTGCTGCTGCTGCTGCTGCTGTTGTTGCTATCCAGTGGGTTGACGGTCACGATCTCCTGCAGCGCACTGTACAGTGATTCCTGTTTCTCCTGGACGCCGGCCACCGTCAGCACCGGCGGTTGGCCCTTCAGCTTCGGGTGCATCACCCTCGGTGCGTAAACCTGCTGGGGCTGTGGTCGTCGCTGATTCGTTTCCGGGTTGTGGGCCGTTTCGCTGAAAAACTGTTCGCGAAGAGCGAACGAACGAAATGTTGTGGATCACTGTCTGTCTGTTTGTTGTTGTTTGTTAAGGGGGGACTTTGGTATTTTCGGGCCAAAAAAAAAGGCCCGTTTCTTAACGATTTTTTGTGACGTAACCATTCAACTGTATTTTTTCAAGTAAATGACATAATAATCTACCACTTTTGAAGAATATTTGGTATGGTTTTGAGCCACATTCATTGAAAAATGAATCCATGCCATCAAATTTAGGCAGTCGTGTCTTACTTACAAAAGATACTTTTCCTGGTGCCCATCGTAGCTACGTGATGAGTCATCAGAAACATGGAATATGGATATTCGTTAGAAAGATTATAAGTTTATCTGTGTAGTCCCGGAGAGATATTATTATTTTTTATGATATTCCAATTTTTCGATTTTTGACAGATTTTTGAAGTTGAAAAAGTGATGCTTTTTGCGATTCTGCCCAAAAGCACGATTTTTAAAGATTTGTTTAGAAAAAAGTATCAACAATTTTAATGATATCTCGACGCGACTACCTGGCAAAGAGTGTACAGATTATGTGTTAAAAATTTCAGTTCGATCGGCCCAGTAGTTTTTACGGTACCGGATGGGCACCGATTTTGAAAACGTTGCTTTTTGGGAAACGCTCTTCAAAGCCTTGCATGAAACGGGGATTTTCAAAATTCTGTATCTTTGTCAGTTTTTCTTCGACTGATCCAAAACTTTTACACAATACTCTTGCAAGGATCAGCGTTCAGGGAAAAAAAAAATGTTAAAAACATGTGTCACAAAACAAAAAAAAATAAATACCAAAGTCCCCCCTTCCCCGTTAAACACCCTCCGAGTCTCATCCGTGGCCTCGCGTGACCGGGATGACGTACCGTTTGCAGGATGTCAAAGTTCTTTGGCACCACCTGGAGGGTGAGCGTTTTCGGTGTTTGCTGTATCGTCGCGACCACCTGCGAGTACGGTATCGAGGTGACGGGCACCCCGTTCACCGCCAGCAACCGATCGCCCTCCTGCAGCCCGGCCAGGTGTGCCGGCGTGTTCGGGTGTACCTTCTTCACGAACACCGTGTCCATGGGATGCACAAAGTTCAGTATCCCGACGCCCGGTATCGTGCTGGTGGAGGATTCCTGCAATGAGCAACAGACGAGGAGCAAGGTGAGCGGGGAGTGAGAGTGGAAAAACGAACCGGGGGAAAAAAAATGCCCTACCGTAACCGAATCCGGCGGATAGACGATGAAGTGGCGCAACGTGAACCCGAAATCCCCGTTGTGCCGGTGCAGTATCACGATCCGCGGTCCACTCACAACACCAACCGTTGTTGTTATTGGGCTCATCTGGAATGAAACGGACCCAAAAACAAAAACCCAGCGCCGTCACAATTGCCGTATCGGCCAAAAACACCCTGACGCCCACGCACCTGATTCCGCTGTTGCATGGCGCCCGTGGTGGAAAACGAAGTTCCTGTTGCGTGGTGCGTGAATTGTGACGGTGCACAAGCTGGCTGCTGGAGGCCACCACCAGCGTACGGATGCACCATCGCCATCGCTGATTGCACATGAAACGGGGGAGGTCCGGGTGCGCGGATCGGGGTCGGATGTGGATGCACCATGGTGGTGGTGGTGGTGGTGGTGGTGGTGGTGGTGGTGGTGGTGTGGCCGCGCGCCGACACCAGCCCGATCATCGGCATCATCGGCAGTGATCCACTGGCGCCACTACCACCGTCCACCCCCGTCAACGTCGCCGGTCCGGAACCTTCTCTGTCGGCCATCCCCTTTCACTCGTGGCCCACCAACGCTCGGGCAAAAAATAAACGACTGACGAAGCGAGCGGGAGCGATTACGAGGCGTCTCGGTCGCTCGTGATCCGGTGGCCAGCGCCTACTGCGCGGCCTGATGGGCTACTAGCAACATATTGCACCATTTCGCACCACCGCCGCCGCCGGTCCCTAGTGCTGCTGCATGTGCATGGGAAGGGAGCTAGTTCGAGCTACTAGCGGTGGGTCCGTGGATTTTTGGTGCTCGCTCCGGGCCACCGCACTAGATCTGCCCCCACGCCGTGGAGCTCGGTCGCTCGGTTGTAATCTAAAAATAACAAAAGAAACAATATAAAAGTGCATTAATGACGATGAAAGTGATTGGAAAACCCAACACACACACACACACACACACACACACACACAACACAACCAGCACACCGGGAACAGAACGCTAATTTACCAGGTGTATAACCTTGAAACTGCTGTTTTTTTTTGTCGATGAAAACACACATTTAAAAATATATAGACAACCAAAAACTAAATTAATCCAAGTACTTTTCCTTGCTAGCTATACATTTGTCCTATCGTTTGGCCAATTTGTGTTTACCATGCCAAAAGCATTCTTCATTTAGCGACACAAAACCGTCGTCCGTCATGTCATTTTCTGATATCTTCATACAAATCGATGTCGCTGCTCGGCCAGCGCGTGACCGATCGTCGAAAATTGGTTATATTTGGAATGGTCCAGGTCCAGTTAATTAGCGGGGGGAGGCAGAATCGCTCAGTTTATTGAATTTAAATAGCGTTGAGCTATTTTTAACGAGTTCGAAGGGGCGTTGTCGGGCTGGAATATCAACCTCTCATGTTTTTGATCCTAAATCGGCCTTGTTTCACGCAAAGCACATTATACTTTGATTATCGGCTGGTGCCCTAACAGACGACAGCCATCTGATCGCACCAAGTACACAGCATTGGCTTGCGCTCAAAGCGATTTGATGGTTTTGTGGTAGAAAATGAGGGTTAGCGGGGATCTATTAACGATTTTTTTACGTTCAAGATGCTCAAAACGTATTCACTTTTCATCGAAAGGCACCACAAGAATCCGGAACAACATTCTTGTTTGCCTAGCAAGCAACAATTCGCATCTGTTTTGGCGTCGCTCCATCTTCAATTCATTTTCCAGCAGTTTGAACGTTTCCAAGGCACGTAAGCGTATGGAAATGGCTGGGTAAGTAATTCCTAACTACTGAGCAAGTATTTTCTTACGGTTACGTATGATTCTCATCCAACTTGCAATTCATGGTCCTAATCTTTTTTTGAGTGGATTTTTACGCTTCTTGTAACTCAAGTCAAAATGGGCATCTTTGGACCGATTTAACTTATCTTTGCAAGCGGTTTCCAATACCACATTGTCCACCACAGGCCTCAATAAGCATTTTACGTGATTCGATCGTCGATTTTTCCAAATTAACGGACAAAAATGGAGCTCCCCGCGAAAGCTCTTTCGTCAGGCACAAAACTAGACATGATTTGAGCAAGAAAAAATATATATATGCTGCTGTGTGGTATCACTTATGATGTGGACTGATTTATGTAAACAGGTGTTGAATTAACACAAAAAATCGGAAAAAAAATTTGCCCCTTGCCCCCATCTATAAGCAAACAGCAGTTTTAAGGTTATAACACCTGGTACAAGCCAGCGAGCTGCAGCACTGTACGTGTTGCAGCAAACCACGGACTGGACCGTTCCTTTTCAAAGTGCTTGTTGTGTTGTTTTTTTTTTCTCTTTTGAGTTCGCAAACTACACCCGCCCAAATTGAACGGTCGGATTGGACTTGAGCCGCGACCGCTGGCCGCTGGCCAGCACCCTTTCCCAGCCGAAGCCTAGGTGCTAGAGCAAATATTGTTCTAGGCCGGCCGACAAAACGTTGGCGGACTTCCATTGGCTCGGCCTCGATGGCGTGGGACGTTTCACCGTGGGGATGCACCGGGGATCCTTTCCGATCTTCGATCCGGGCTCCGGGGTTCGGGGGGGGGGGGGGCACCGACATCCGTCTAAAAGTGGGTCTAAAACCGGCATGTCAGTCATGATGGCGGTGCGCGTTGCACCTTACTCACCCCTCCTGGAAAGCGCGGTTATGGTGAGGGCTTTTCCCTGCACCTGCACCTGCTCCAACACGGAAACCGAAGGGCTGTTTTCTTCTTCCACTCCCCACAGCACACGCAGCAGCAAGATACGCTGATTGCAGAGGTGGCGGCCTTCGGAACGCCTTCGTTTAGGCACTGTTTGATTGGCTAGGTTGAGAGATGCCAAAGATGGGTTGATCGTGGAGTGTGCTCGTGTGTTGACAAACGGCAACTATCACTGCTTGCTCGCTGCTACTGCTGCTTCTGCTTCTGCTGCTGTTATTCCGGGAGGAATCGAGCCACCGGCACAAAATAAAAGGACGTACGTACGTTAACCCCCCCTTTGGATGCACACTTGGATAGAGGGAACACTTGGCGGTGCACTTTTCTGCCGACGGCGGACGACGGCGGTAATACGAAACAAACACACGCACACTGGCACGCAAGCAAGCACGCAAGCAAGTAGTAGAGTGTCTCGTCTCCGGCCGGCCGTGGTCCGGGGGTCGTACTGGTTTTGCTGCTCGGTGCCAAGCTCGGTCACTGGTTACTGCCGTTCCACTACTGAGAGCGTGTGGTTTTCTTTTGCCACAAAACACACCGTGGTACGCGGTCACTGCGTCTGCTGGCGAGGAATACCGGTGTCGGTCAGCCAACCAGTCAACCATCCATCCAGCAGCATCAGCCAGGCGCAGACAGGAGCGGTACACAAGGCCGAGATCAATCAGTGCACAGGGAGAGAGAGAGAGAGAGAGAGAGAGAGAGAGAGAGAGAGAGAGAAACGAATGAGAAAAGATGAAGAATATAATATGAAGAAGAAAAATAACAATCACACCAATCAACGAAACAAACACATACACAGATGGGTGCGCGCACGCGCGCATTTGCATATGGCGGTGATGGCGGGCAAGTAGTCGCCCCCCCCCCCCCCACCCTCCCTCTCCCTCCATGTACTGTTACGCACACACAGTCAAGGACGCACGCACCGCACCGGAGCAAAATCATGCGTGGCAGAAGGGGGAAACTGTAGCCTCCTATCTCTGACCCCCCCTCCCGTCCTGTCTGGCTCTTTGCTGGACCAGAGTCGAAGATGCTACATGTGTCCCTCTGTAGCGTGCGGGGCTCCTCATTGGCCCGGTACACTCCAACCTGGTTGGCTGGCAGCGCCATGCATGCTTTCCCCTCTCTCTCTCTCTCTCTCTCTTTCTCTCACACAAATACACACAAAAACCCGGTGATGTGATTGTGGGGGGATGATGACGATGATGATGATGATGATGATGCTCTGGCTGTCCGCGCGGTCGATGGACACTCTTTGGGCATCAGCAACATGCGAAAGGGAAGGGGGGGGGCAGGTACCAGGCGCTGCTGTCGTGATGATGTGATGACGTCAGAGTAGGGCGGATGGCGGGCGGGCGGGCGGGCACAAAAAGAGGAAGTAGCAGGGAAAGTGGACGGGGTAGCAGGGAGAGACCGTGTGTCATTGCATTGGCTAAAGATAAATCATTTCTTTATTCGCGAAGCCGAAACCAACGGAGAGAAATGGGGGAGAGAAAGGGGGAGACAGTGAGTGAGAGAGAAAGAGAGCAAGTGGCACCAGGTACTGCCGTCCAGCCAACTGTTCAGCCCGGGGTGCCCGCCGGATAGAGTGACCATCGGCCAACGAAACTGCTCGGTTCGATGTTTTGCTTTGTCGCTCAGCTCAGAAAGAGTTTTTGCCACACAAAACCAGCCGTGTGCAAAACACCTTCACGGCGTTCGTTCGGCGATGTTTAGTGAGCTTTGCGCGGCAGCCGTAAAGCCGTGAAGAGTTCTAGTACCGGAATGTCTCGTTCGTTTGTTTTGTTACTAGATAGCGTCCGCGGGTGTTTGCACAAAGATAGTGTCGCTACCGTGCGCCTTGGAACATTTATGGATTGAATGCTGATGATTTTTTTTTTTAATTTCGTATTTTTTGTAGGTTGTCAGTACTGTGATTGGCGCCCATGACGAAGTTACACATCAAAATAATGATTAGTTTTTGAGAAATGATTTTTTTTTGGCGAGATACTAAAAGTGCATTCGTCGATTTGCACTATGACGAAATTTTTGGAGCAAAGAATTTGGCATAAAATTTAGATAAAAAAAAATGATGCAGAAAGCCTTTGATAACAATTTTAAGTTAAACAAAAATGTTTACAAGTGGTTAAAAAACTTCCAGGATGGTCAGGAACGTGTAGAAGACGAGCCGATTGAAGCCGCTGCGAAGAAGGAGCTGAAGACTATCCTTAAGGGGGGACTTTGGTATTTTTTTTGGCGACCCTTATTTTTTACTTTTTTCCCTGAATGCAGATCCTTTCAAGAACATTGTGTTAAAATGTTGGTTCAATCGAAGCAAAACTGACAAAGATACAGATTTTTCAAAATTCGCCTTTCATACAATGATCCATGCAGCCCGCTACTTTGAAGAGCGTTTCCCAAAAACCAACGTTTTCAAAGTCGGTACCGTAAAAACTACTGCACCGATCGATTTGAAATTTTTAATGCATAATCTGTACACTATTTTCCAGGTAGCCCCGTCGAGATATCATTAAAGTTATTGATACTTTTTATTTAACAAATCTGTAAAGTTCGTTTTTTATGGCAGAATCGCAAAAAGCATCGCTTTTTCAACTTCAAAAATCTGTGAAAAATCGAAAAATTAGAATATCAACAAAAACTCAACGAGGCTACCTAGATACGCTTATAATCTTCCTAACGAGTATCGATTTGTAATTTTCAGATGACCCGTCATGTCGCTACGATGGGCACCGGAAAAAAGTACCTTTGCGACGACATGCCAACCAAAATTGGATGCCATGGATTATGTTTTCAATGAATGTTGCTCAAAACAATACTAAATATTCTTCAAAAATTGTAGCTTAATATGCCATTTATTTGAAAAAATAAAATGGAATGGTTGCGTCACAAAAAATCGTCAAAAATGGGCCATTATTTGGCCCGAAAATACCGAAGTCTTCCCTGAAAGTCGACTTTTTCACGTGTATCCAAAACAGGAAAATCCGTCTGCACAAGTGCAATGGATCGGAGAGGGCAGGGAGGAGGCATTCCTGTAAAGGCGACGAAATTGATTTGGAGGAACAAAACAGGAATTTAAAAAAAAAATTGGTAAATCCTCTTATTTATCGATACACAGTAGAATAGATAGTTACATAGATAGATCGAACAATAGTTAGTTGAATAGCCACATAGCGACCTCGCAAAAACATCACCAAAGCCTGTTTCGCGAGATCGCGCGAACGCAAAACATTGTCCGCCAATTTTTGGCCGAAAATTGCTCAAACACAAGAAAAACAACCCAACAAACAAAAAAAAACAGGACACTTTTCATCGCCATTTCCGAATGACCTGCCCTAAGCCGGGGTCCTTCTGGGCCACTGGGGAGTCAACAGCGACAAAACCAAAAAAAGGCAGTCGTCTCACGTCCCACCGGCCGGGGGGGGGGGGGGGGGGGGATGGCATATCTGGTCACCCTGGTCAAACAGACACACGCCCACACACCGAGACGCGCGCGTAGGAGGATGCGCTCGCCCTGCGCTGGTTGTATCGAAAACCGAAGCGGAGTCCGCATTTTTTTTGTTTTTTTTTTGTTTTTTTTTGGCGAGCAGCGCTGCTTGTTCAGAGATTTTACTACTACCTGCTGCTCCGGTCGGAGGTGTGAGGTGTTAATTTTTAAATAGCCCACCACCACGCTCCCCCTCTCTCTCTCTCTCTCTCTCTTTCTCCCATAACCACACAAACAGCGCCAGCATTCTGAAGCGCATCAGGTGCGCGAACGGTGTGCGCCACAACCCCCCCCCCCCCCCCCCCCCAAAAAAAACACCAACAACGCACCGAGGATCCAAACCCCCGTAAGGATGGTGCGCGACAGGACGCTCAGGGGGGGGAGGGGGGTGAATGGAGCATTCCATCATCATCTTGCTCTCGCGGCGGCGAATCCGCGGAGCTTGCTATCAAGATGATGTCCTTCAGCTGTCTCCTCGCTGCTGGCCTGGCCTGGCCTGGCACAACTCGGCCACAAACTCGGTCGCCAACCAATGCACACCCCTTCGGCGCACTTTGTGGAGTGGTTTCTATTTATGGAACATCGACGTACAATGTGCTGAACCGCGGACTCCACCTCCGCCGACCACCTGGGGGCGGGCAAGATGGAAGATGGACAGTGAGACCTGGGGCCCTGTGTGTCACACTCACGGAAGGAAAAGGATGACTCAGTGTTCGGGCGATGGAGTTGTTAAAGGGCTGATCGGCATGCCATGCCGATGCATCCTGGCTCACCCGTCACCACCGTTTTGCTGGCGATGAGCTGATGGTGAGGGAATGCTGCAGGGAGAGGGAGGCTTTGTAACCGGAACCAGGGTGGATGCACCGGATCAACAAGTGGGTCCCCCTCCCCCCAAACCCTTGGCCCCGATTACATCATCATTCGAGCGCGGCAGCGTACATGGGAATGCTACATCGCTTATCGCCGGCTCGCCGGTTGGTGGTGCCGGTTGACCATCCATGCATTCCATATCACACCGCTAATAGAGCGGGCATTAAAAAAGCCGATGAAACGATGAAACAAACCACACCCCTCGTTCTATCCACGCCTTCCACCCCTTCCCCTTTCCCGGGCAATTTCCGCCATCGCAGTAATTGATAGTAATTGATAAGCGACAACAACATTGGCCAGAGGGTAGTAGCGATATGCACCGCCATCGCTCTCTCTCTCTCTCTCTCTTTGCAGTCTCTCACTCTCTCTCTCTCTCGTTCGCACTCCCGTGTGGCGGCCTCCATTGTGCTCTCCCTAGAGAGTGTGTGGCCCCCAAAAAAAAAACAAAACACAAAAAGGTGCACAACAAAAACAAATGCGTCCCAAAAAAGGGCGGCCAGGCTCCTCCTTGACATTCACCACAGCACAGCACAGCACAGCAAAGCAAAGCAAAGCACAGAAAACAAAAAAGGAAGGTTTGGGGAGGACGACGAGACGACGGGGCCTCCAAAGAGACACGGCCTTCTGCGGCTTCTGTACTGCGCGCGCTGCTCGTGTTTTTTTTTTTTTGTTTAGTTTTTTGTGGTTGTTGCTGCTTTTTGCGTGTTTTATGTTACTTGCGATCCTGGCGAGGGAGGCAGTGCAAAAAAAAAAACAGCACCGGGGAAGACAGAACAAAACAAGGTGAGAGTGTACAGAGGGGAAGACATTTCCAACCCACGCACTGCGGCTCCGCATTCTCTCTCTCTCTCGCTCTCTCTCTCTCTCTCTCTCTCTCTCTCTTTCTCCCTGTGCAAGGCTGCCCGTCCGCGTCACCAAACGGGAACCAGCGACGATGGAGCGACGACGGTAACGACGACATCGTGGAAACGAAACGTCGATCGTCAGCGTTCGGTTTGGGGGGGTGACAGCGGGATGAGGAGGTGATCGCCACATATACACCGACACACACACGTAGACGCAGGTACAGCGGCAGGTATCGGCAACGGCATGGACACCATCGTCGTCGTCGTCGTCGTCGTCGTCGTCGCATCATCGCTGCTTTCATTCGCTGCGTGTCATGTATGCGCGCGCGCGCGCGCGCGTATGTGTGCTTGTTTGTGCGATGGCGAAAGCAAGCAACCAGCGAGTGACCGGAGGACTAAAACTAAAAGACAGACAGTGAGCGAGCGAGCGAGCGAGCAAGAGAGAAAAAAAAGGGGGGGCCATCGCGCTCAAGATCATTCGCTGGTCGAGCAGAAGACGGTGCGCCAGCCCCTCTCCGTGCCATCGAGGCCCGGGCTCTTATGGAAAATGCCAGTGACATAAACAAACGGCGCGCATTATCCGGCACCGGTGGCACGGGTTCAGTTGCAATTGGTTTTTTTTTTTTTTTGTTCGAGCCACGTCCCTGCCGTGCAGCGTTCCAGCGTCGGCGTCCTCAGCATCTCAGCAACGAGAAAGCGCGCAGCAACGAGGTAGCGAGAGCTCTGCGTGCGCGGCAAATGGAGGCTCTTACCACCACCACCACCACCACCACCAACGGACCAGGGCAGACCGCAGAGCGCTGGCCTTTAAGGAGGCTTACGCTGCGCTGTCGAGCTATGTGCGCCAAGGTACGCCAAGAGAGCGAGAGAGAGAAGGGAAGCGAGGCTCGACCGAGGCTATCGTGTTTGGCTTTCCCTTCTGACTCGTACTGCCCCACACAGGGGATCAACGGTGACGGGAACGATACACATGTACGCACGCACGCACGCACGCGATCAAGGACGGGATCGTAACCATGAGCCAAGCGCACAACGCAGAGCATAGCGATGATGATGACGAGAAACCGCGAGGAGCGATCGTACCGCATACTGCTTTTGCGAACCTCGCGCACGCACGCACGCACGCACGCACCCATGCACACGCACTAACAAACAAAACACTCACCTAGCTCACGGTTAACACGCACTCGATCGAGCAACAACAATCGTGCGCTACACACTACACACGAGAGGTTGCGGGCGCGCGCGCGCACGCACAGACAACTGAACCACAACACACAACGACAACGACGACAACGACGACGACGACGACGGGTAACGCAGCGGAAAATGCGAACCAACAACAACAATAACAAAAAAAAAAGGGCAGCCAATAATAAAAAAAACAACAACTAATGCACACACGAGCAACTGTGGAAAACGGGACGAAGCAAACGAAAGGATGCGTTACGAACGAACCAACCGGCCAAAAACAAAAAACAACAAAAAAAAAACCACAAAAAAAAAACCTTGATGATGCTGCTGAAGATGATGATGGCGCGATGGCGCGATGGGCCGCCGAGAGAACGGCCTACTACACAACACGGACCGCGACGAAAAACTCGACTCGACCGCGTCCGCTGCTGCTCGGTCGTCCAGGTGACAGCTGTGGCTATAACACACTCTCTTTCTCTCCCTCTCTCTCTCTCTCTCTCTCTCTCTCTCTCTCTCTCTCTCTCTCTCTCGGCCAGCGCGCTGGTCGTCGTCCCCGAGTCGGGTTGGCCAATTAACTGATTCGGAAAGGCACCCACCAGGCACCACGTTCGAACGCGGCGTTCGGGTCCGCTGGGTGTTCGTTCGTTTCGTTTTGTTCGTGTCTATGCCTCCCCACGGGGATAACGCGAGGGAAACGGGGTTTGACAAGATGGCAACATGAAGGAAGAAAAAAAGAAATCTAAAAAAGAGAATTTCGATTCCCAGATTTTGTGACAGCGGGCAGCTGTCAGTGCCCACTGCGACAGCGAGAGCATAATTCAATCCCCGTGCCCGTGCCCGTGCCGCGAGTAGTTCGTTCGGTGGAGGCGCATTGCTTTCGGTGATCTTCCCCTTTTTGTGTGTTGCGTTTCGGTCTTCGGAGTTGTTTGCTAGCCTAGTAACGGGTTTTGTTTGAATTTAAAAGAAAGTCAATCGAATCAGTTACATGTAGTACTCGTTGTTCCACGAATTTTTACCATCTTCTCAAGGTGTCAAGCCCGTTGATGCAGTTTCTCCAGCTACAGGCAGTGAGGCAAAAAAAAAAGGCAGCAACAAAGTTCAAACTGCTGCCATTTCTAAACCACTCGCCTGACACCTGGTAGATTATTTGCCAGTGATAGCCCATTCTGTTGTTTGTAAGCTTATAAAAGCATTTTAGTGGGATATTGTCAGAAAAAAGTTATTCGTGATGGAATTCAATGGTGTAAATTTTATTTATTTTTATTTGGTAGCAAAACCACAAGTAGCTATGGTTAGATTGGATGAGCATTTAAATGTGAATTAATCATTTGGATCTCGGACCGTAATTAGTTACTGTGATACTGGTAGAGTTGCTAGACACCCTGGAAGTCGACCGCAAAAGACGGCAGCATCGAAAAAAAAATGTTCAAAATGTTATGAAGCCAATTGAATAATTTCACGAAGCAGCATCACTCAAAATGATGTAGATGAATGAATTTTATCCAACCAATACTTGCATATGAGCATTACATAAAGGCCTTTCCAATTCTAAACTGGGCATGGCCTCACAGCTTATGAAATAAAAATGCGACTCGATAGAACCAAAGCGTTGTGCTGAAATTCCGAATTTGTCCTTCTTCAATAAGAAACCATTCGTTATCCAGCAGTTTGTGAACTAAAAATAAAAGATCGGTTTTAGTTGCCCGAGAGGTGATAATTTATACCTGTAGTTGGCGATCAGGACGCACAAACCGGGATGATTATGGATGATTGAGATGCCTTACATGCCATTATTCGCATTCTTCGCGTAATTTTGTTCGGTGGATCCGAGATAAATCAACAAATGCATGTGTCAAAGCTATTAAAAGGTTCACTGCAGGTCCTAGAAATGCAAACAATTCATGTGAAAGCCCTGAAGAATCCGAAAGGACTCTGTGTCTTCTCTCAAAGCAACCGAGACAAGAGATTGGCGTAAAAAGAACGTTCCACACTTCATTTCGATGTCTCATTGGCTGTCAATATCTATGGAAGTAAAAAGCGCAGGACTTCTCCGTTTGCGGCATTTTGAAGGGCAAGGTTAGACCTAAAAAATGACATAGTTTTGAACAGCTTATGCAAACGCTTCTCCAAGAATGAGCCAAAAATGCCACAAAGCACCCTGCGGGCAACGAGCGATGGTTTCTTCTACGGGGTCTCAAGACCATAATTCATCCTAAAAGTAACATGCCGTCAAATACTAAACTGATTGTGAAAGTTTATGAAATTCTCGACAGTTTTTGCTTTCACTCAAGAAAAAATTCAAACAAAAATAAAAAAGGATATGCCGTTTTAAATGTGTTTCAGTTTTTATTTTTGCCGCACCCGTTAGTCATAGAAATTAAAACAAAAAAAAACCCTAAATCAGATCAGCTCAAGTCAGTTCTGTCAGTTGAGTCGCATCTGGACTCCCTATTGAAAGTGCGCGCCACATACACAAACACATATGATCGAATTTACGCACCAAACACCTTGCGGGTGCATTTAAATCACAATCACATCTTGCAACTGGAACCCCTGTCAGTGACCTCTCCTGAGCCCGGTGTGCATTCGTCAGTGCGGCACATTTGGGTACTTCCGGTGGGCCGCAGTGGCGCGCAGTAGCGCAGTTTGCGCGATCGAGCCCAGGGCGGAGGCCTACCGAATGCATATGGCGACCACGGGGCTTCTGACATGGCTGCGCTCAAAAACGAATACGAAAAGATGCGTGTGTACGTGCGCCCAAGCCGTGCCGTGGTTTCACCTTTCATAAAGTAGTGACGACATTGTAAGGATTCCCTTTTGAGGTAAAGCCTTATTTTTTGGGCCCTGTTACACTCGGTTGGTACTCACAGTACACTGGGACACACGCGAGCCATTTTTCTGTTTTAAAGAAGCAGAAGTAGAAGAAGTAGTAGAAGATGGAGAAGATGTTACCTTGCTGTAAAACATGCCCGAAGAACTTGGAACACTTGCAACAGTAGTTTGTTATTTGATGGAAAGCAAAGATACTTCCCGCAGGCGTAAGAAACTCAGGAACTTTTGTATCAATTGTTAAGTTATTTCACTTTACAGCTGTAGCACTCGAATGGCGACAACCGAAAGGGGGGGGGGGGGGGGGGATTGGGGGCTTCATTCAAACAACCCATGTGGACCATGTTCCATTGCGGTCAGTAAAGCAGTGACGTGGAAGGACTCCCCGGTACTCGTTTCTCTCTCTCTCTCTCTCTCTCTCTCTCTCTCTCTCTCTCCCTCTCTCTCTCTCTCTCATTGCCCTCGTCGTTTGTGTGATTGCCTATTATACCTAATGACATGTCGAAGCGCTTCAAAGAACCCACAGAACTGCCCACACCTGGCTGGGTCCTCTCTCTCTCTCTCTCTCTCTCTCTCTCTCTCTCTCTCTCTCTCTCTCTCTCTCTCTCTGTGTCTCTGCGCCAGCCCTTGGGGCTGGGTATCGATTACGCCTTCGGCCGACCGGCTGTATCGGTTACGGCCGCCTTTACCTTCGAGCACTTTAGGGTTCCCACTTCCTCCCTTCCCTTCCCCTTCCCATTGGGGTGTTAATTTTCCATTACTGACAGAGCACCGCGCACCGGAGGTGCCGCGGCGCGAGGAAGCCGCTAGTAGCACTAGCCAGGCTAGCTAGTGCACATTCCGGTCGCGAGCGCTCGGATCAGTTCGACGCGAATCGTGCAATAAACCGGCCAACCGGGATCGGACCGAGCCAGAAGCGAAGCCTGCTGTTAGGTAGTGTGCGGTGCGGTGTGGTGAAGGGTTTGCGTGCCATCGATTCGATCGTTTCCGCGTGGTGAGTTATGCGTGGTGCGACGCCACGGTGCCACCAGACCAGCAGGCCATGACCAAACAGCAGCAGCCAGCAATCAAACTTCTCAACATGGTCACCAACGGACGACAGACACGCTCGTCCGATAAAGAGCAGCAGCAGCAGCAGCAGCAGCAGCAGCAGCAGCAGTTGTTGAAGTTACAACGGGTACGATCACCAGTGGGCAACGGTGGCCGCTTCTACCAATCAACCCTCCGCAGCTACAGCCACTGGTCACCGAGCGAACAGGGGGCAACGCTGGTGTGGCGCGATCTCTGCGTCTACGCAACGGTGACCGCGTCGGAACACCGGGCCTTACCGGGCCGGGCACCGATCAAACGCATCATCAACAACGTGAGCGGCGCGGTCACACCCGGCTCACTGATTGCCCTGATGGGCTCGAGCGGTGCGGGCAAGAGTACGCTAATGGCGGCGCTAGCGTACCGTACGCCACGTAAGTCGTTTTTTTTTTGTTTTTGGGCCGTGCGAGAGCAGGGAAGCCCCTCAAATGAACACACGCTTTTGCGTTTGCGTTTGCTTTTCTTCTTCCCATGGCCATCGGCCATCAGCGGGCACGGTGGTACAGGGGGAGATACTGATCAACGGGAACCCGATCGGACCGTACATGTACCGGTTGAGTGGTTTCGTGCACCAGGACGACCTGTTCGTCGGGTCGCTGACCGTGTCCGAGCATCTGCACTTCATGGCGAAGCTGAAGCTGGGCCGGCAGGGCCGGGCCCCAATCGACCAGCTCGTACGGGAGCTGCTCGAGCGCACCGGGCTGGGCCGGTGCGCCCGCACCCGGATCGGTGAGGCCGGCGACGGTAAGATGCTGTCCGGGGGCGAGAAGAAGCGGCTCGCGTTCGCCACCGAGCTCCTGTCCGAGCCGGCCCTGCTGTTCTGCGACGAGCCGACGACCGGGCTCGACTCGTACAATGCGCAGGCGCTGGTGGCGACGCTGCAGCAGCTGGCACGCCGCGGTACCGCCATCATCTGCACCATCCACCAGCCCTCCAGCCAGCTGTTCTCGATGTTCGACCAGGTGATGCTGCTGGCGGACGGGCGGCTCGCGTTCGCCGGCAAACCGCACGATGCGCTACACTTCTTCGCCCAGCACGGGTACGACTGCCCGCCGAACTACAACCCGGCCGACTTCCTCATCAGCACGCTCGCCAGCAGCCCCGGGCTGGAGCGGGCATCCCACCGCTCCACCCACCGGCTGTGCGATCTGTACGCGGTCAGCGAGGCGGCCGGCCAGCGCGATCTGCTGATCAACCTCGAGGTGCATATGGCGGAGACGGGCGACTTTCGGCGGACCGACGAGCAGCACCTGGCCAGCGGGAGCCCCTGGCCGCACGCGACCTTCTGGCTCACGTACCGCACCCTGCTGACGGTCGTGCGCAACCCAACCGTCCAGTATCTGCGCTTCTGTCAGAAGATTGTAAGTCCCCCCCCCCCCCCCCCGGATAATTATTTATATATATTAGCCATAATTCGATTCGATTCGCCCCCCCCTTTTCGCAGGCAATAGCGGTGATGGCGGGCTTGTGCTTTGCCGGTGCCATCGAACCATCGACGCAGCACGGCGTACAGGCGATCCAGGGCGCCCTGTTCATCCTCATCTCGGAGAACACCTTCTCGCCGATGTACTCGGTGCTGTCCGTGTTCCCGGAGACGTTGCCGCTGTTTCTGCGCGAAACCAAGAGCGGCCTGTACCGCCCGTCCCAGTACTACGTGGCGAACGTGATCGCGATGCTGCCCGGGCTCATCCTCGAGCCGGTCGCGTTCGTCCTGTGCGCGTACTGGCTCGCCGGGCTCCGGGCGTCGTTGTACGCGTTCGCCATGACGGCGCTGGTGGCGACGCTCGTCATGAACGTGTCGACCGCGTGCGGGTGCTTCTTTTCCGCCGCCTTCAACTCGATGCCACTGGCGATGGCTTACCTGGTGCCGTTCGACTACATCCTCATGGTTACGTCCGGTGTTTTTCTCCATCTCGGCACGATGCCGGTCGCGATCCGCTGGCTGCCGTACCTGTCCTGGATGATGTACGCCAACGAGGCGATGTCGATCGTCCAGTGGGACGGTATCGGTAACATCAGTAAGCGCTCCACGCCACCACTTAATGCACCTTACGCTACCTTCGCAATCACCACCACGTGCACCCTGCGTGCTTCCTTTCTTTCCAGCGTGCCCCGCCGGCGACGGGAAGCTACCGTGCCTCCGGACCGGCCACGACGTCCTCGAGCACTACAGCTTCGACGAGGCGCACCTTTGGCGCAACATTTGGGCCCTGCTGCTGCTGTACTTGTGCTTTCACACCCTCGGCTACCTGTTTCTGTGGCGCAAAACCAAACGCTAACACACCCGGCCCAGCCGCCGGCGCCGCCGCCGCCCGTACGATTTTGTTTGGTTTTTAATTTCAATTTTTTTTTTGGTACGTTTTTTTTGTTTTTTTGCAAATGGAAATAAATGGAAAACCAGTCGGCAGCTACGCGCAGTTCCGCGTCGGCTCTGCCCAGCCGACAGCTCGCCTAATCACGGTGTAACGGTGTTCACCGGGGAGCGGAAACCGAGAGCTTGGAACGTTCTACGTGTATGCAAAACGGACGACAGTTAAAGCATGGAACAGTTAATATTTGGACACGCATAAAACAGGTCACAGCTCAGGCTAGAAATAAGCTAGAAAAATGCTAAAGGTATCATTTTGTAGGCATTTTATCTAGCTATCCAGCTAAAAATAGGAATTAAACTGTTGGGCCGCGTTGCGTAATGGATTTACGCACTTTTGGTTTTATGTGACTCATAATTTTCTGCACACTAGTGGAAGAAGTCTAATTGGCCCTTTTTTCCCCACCATTTGTATATTCCCGATGGATTTTTAATCATTTTACATTGCTTCTTTAGTCTTCTTTGGGTATTTCTTGATAATAGCCCACTATAATTGTATTGGACGACACTGTGGGCCATTTGGTGGATTGAAGATTGTTGGTATGAAATCAATGCAATGTTGTTTCGATACCAACTTATGACCTCCGTGCTATTACAGCAGCTTACCAAATCGAACCAAAACTTAACAGGACCTGTATGAGACGTAATAAAAGGTAGAATGATCGTTTCCAGACGTGTCTTCTTGCATGGACATGGACAAACGGCCGTTCATGGACCCTCCCGTCATAAAACCACCAGTCGTTTTCAAACGACAACTGCAGATCGCTTGCCAAATGAGTAATTTAAGGAGAAATTTCATCTTCCTAAATGAACAAAAAACCTTACATCGTACTTGCTCTTCGATTGCTAAAGTCAAATTTGTCTGCTGGTTTTTGCCAAATTGCAGTTTTACGTGGGTGTTTACGTCCAGTTAAATGGAGTTTTCATAGAGATGGTGCAGATTTTTTTCCCACCCTTCGTGTTTCATCGGCGATAACTTTTGAAGGTGCGGTTCGATTTTGACGATTTTTTTAACACAAAAAGAAAAGACTTAGATCTTTAGAAAAGACACCAACCAAGGTAGCAAAGCGACTACTAGGAGCGCTACAGTGAGTAGAACAATGCGGCCAAATATTAAGTGTTCCAAGTTTTATTCCACCACATCGCTGGCAGCTCTTTGAAGCTCCCGTTCTCGGCGATGAGAGCTCATTTCTCATTTCCCACCACTGTTACGATACCCGAACCAATCTTTCTGGTCCACCCCCCCCCCCCCCCCCCCCTTCCCGAATCACTTTTACGTTGAAAAATTTCGTTGTAGGTCGATTTGAATGGTATTTATTTAATCACTGAGCGCGCACCAATGAGCGCATTGCATTTCAACACTCTGCTCCCGAAGTTTTTAGCTAATGTTTTGCTGGTTGGTTTTTCGCCAAAAGTTTGCTCTGTTTCTGTTTTAGTTTCTGTTTTTTTTTTGTTTCTTCTTTCCCTTTTCAAAAGATCGTGAACGGTGAGGAAATAGGAAAACAGGAAACTTGACAAATTTTAAATTCTTCTACCTGACCGGTACCACGGCTCCACGTCGTAAGGCTCCACGCCGGTCAAACAGACTACAGCAGCGCCAGCGAATTGATTGGTAGAGATTGGAACGAGCAGTCTCCAAAGCGACAGGCACTCCTAGGCGACGGAGGCGAGCAGAGGAAAGCGATAGTTGCAAGATTAACGTTTGCTGTGGTTAAAAAGCGGGGCCAAACAAACAAGCAAAAAACAGAGCAAAGGGAATGACTTCGATTGATTTAAAAAAAAAAACATAAATAAATCCCTATCGCTAAACGGCATTACCGCACCCCTTGGCCTTGGATCCCGTTTAGCCTGGCGGTTAAATTTACAATGTAACGGGATCGATTCTTTGGGGGCACATGCTTCTGTGCCACTACGCCCTAGTTTTCACATTTGCATTGGTTTTCAACTCCTCTTTATTCCACTTCTGCTTCTTCGCCGATCCGATCCACGCCGGCACCGATTGATTGACTAAATTCAGATTTTGTGAATTTTTTCATTTCGAACTCCCAGTGGGAACCTTTCGTATCCCACGTATCGATAAAAAGAAAGGGCGGAAACGATTGAACTGAATGCAGCGCGGGCACAGGAAGTACAGGAAACACAAACATAAGGATGGAAATTGAAAGAAACTACATAGGATGAAACCGAACCGGACGAAAACGAACGGTGCTGCACCACGGTAAAATTCCGCGAGTCCCAACCAACGGGGGGGAGGGGCCAACTACAACTCGTCGCGCAGCAGCGTGTACCGGTTCTTCGAGGGACCAAGATTCTTGAACGTTGACTCGGGCGGTGTCGTTGGTTTTTTGTTGTTGTCGTCACTCGCTATCGCCTCGACCACCGTATCTTTCTCGGGCCCGTAGTGGAACTCACTGGAACGAAGAACGAACGAAATATCAGCCCAACGGAGCCAGGCAATTAGCGCAAAAAAAGACTTACCGATGCAGCTTTCCACTGTACAGATCGTTGAGGAACTGCCGCAACTTCCCGGGCACGTAGATGTCTTTGAAGTTGGGAAATAAGTACATGTGCCGGAAGGAATCGATGGCGATCAGCGGTAGATCGGCCTGCGTTTTGCCGAGATGGTGCAGCGGATGGGCGAACCGTTTGCCGTCGGCGGTGAGGAAGTTAACATTTTCTGTAAATAAATGTTGAAAGAAAAAAAAAACGTGCTGTTACATTCCTGGCACTGGCGCATTCGTTACGTTGCCGACTGGCCACCGGGCTTACGTTTCTCTGAGATGAGATCCATTTGCACGATGGCCTTAAAGTCTTTGATCGAGTCAATATCGTCCGGCGCGTAGAAGAGAATCAGGAACGGCAGTCCCTCCTCAGTCAGCTCTTCCGCGTTCTCGAACGTGATCTCGCGCACCAGCGGTACGCACTTTTCCTGCACCCAGATGTTCAGCTCGTCGAAGTTGCGCAGATCGCCAGTGTACGTTTCGTCGTTCTCGTTGGAAACAGCCACGTCAGGGCGGAACACGATGATTGGGTGACCTGCGCAACGAATGTGAAATGAGTGACATTATCGATTGCTGCGTCCGCTGGAACTCGGTGCTTCTAGACGACAGCGAGAATTTCCCGTGAAAGGAGAGTTGAGCATTGATTGAATTTAATTTAATTCACAATTCTCGGCTCATTCGCGGGCAATTCTCACTGTCGTCTAGAAACACTACACTATAAGTGATACGCAAAGGAAGATTCTAGTGGAAAATGGAACGGAACACACGGAACCTACTTGCAGTGTATCCTGCTCCAGCGCAAAGCACAGGAAGAAGCATTTAGTGTACAGTTGTTACTCGAAAAGTGTACTTTAAAACGATTGTTGCCTTCACCTCTTCCTTACCTGGAGGATGCAGCGCCTGCACAACTTCCCCAAAGCCAACATGGAACTGGCAGTCCTCCTTCAGGTTGGTTGCGACCCGCCGGAACGTGTTGTACTCGGGCATATCCCGGCGATCGAAGTAGCCGACCACGATCCGCTTCTTGGAATCGAGCTGCTCCAGATCCTTAATGTTCTGGAACTCGCGGATCGGATCCTCCAGCTGCTTCTTGATGAACTCGGAAAACGCTTCAACGGTTCGAGCCCCGCGATATTCGCGCTTCGTTGGCTGCCCGTTGCGCAGCACCTTCAGGGTGGGATATTTGGAGATGTGAAACCGGGAGGCAACCGCCGATTCCCGATCACAGTCCACCTTTCCCATCACCACCTTGCCCGGTTCGGGGAACGCTGCCTGAACCTGGGAGGAAACGGGGAGGAAAACCAAAACCAAACACAGTCCGTTTGATGTGTGAGATACGAGGAGGATTTTACGATCACCGCGACATCGTAAGCGCTAACAGCGCGCTAAAAATTAGTGTTCAAGCTCTGATGGATGCTACTTTGCTAATTTTGCTTTGTGACACACAATTTTAACCTTTTTCCCTGAATGCTGATCCTTTCAAGAACATTTTGTGAAACTTTTTGAACCAATCGAAGCAAAACTGACAAAGATACAGATTTTTTTTCAAGCCGCGTTTCATACAAGACTCGCTACTTTGAAGAGCGTTTCCCAAAAATCCAACGTTTTCAAAGTTGGTGCCCATCGTACCGTAAAAACTACTGGGCCGATCGATTTGAAATTTTTACCACATAATTTGTACACTCTTTGCCTGTTAGCCCCGTCAAAATTTCATGAAAATTGCTGATACTTTTTTTTAAACAAATCTTTCAAAATCGGATTTTTAAGCACCATGATAAAAAGCATCACTTTTTCAACTTTAAAAATCTGCCAAAAATCGAAAAATACGAAATTTAATAAAAACTCTCCAGGGCTACTTAGATAAACTTATAATCTTTCAAACAAGTATTGAATTGCATTTTTCTGATGACCCATCACGTAGCTACGATGGAAACTGTCTTTGGTGCGAATCAAAAGACTTGACGCTTAAGATTTAAGCGACGAACCCGGTTTGTTCATTGTGATTACTTTGTCATCTTCAAAAATCTGCCAAAAATCGAAAAATCGGAAATTCAACCAAAACTTGACGGGGCTACCTGGATGAACTTATAAACGAGTACTGATTTGTATTGTTCTGATGATCCGTCATGTCACTACGATGGGGACAGGAAACGGACACCTTTTCGCAGACGCACCTTCATATAAATTAAATATAAATTAAAGTGCCGTATATTCGAACGCCCATAACTTGAGAACCGATGGGCCGATTTCACTCATCCTTTTTTTTTAAATAAAAACATTCCTAAAAAGAACTTAATATTCAACTCAAAAGATGTAGCTAAATGTGCCATACACATAAAAAAGTAAGGGGGAAGGATACGACACAAAAAGTCTTCGAAAATGAGCCTTTTTTGGCAGAAATTATCGAAGGCACCCCCCCCCCCCCCCACTTAAACATTAATTAATAACAATAGCGGACATTTAGTTCTTTTCAGTTACAAAATGTTCTTGATGCTAAGATCTATAATCAACTACAATCAAAAGAATCCTGTAAAAAAATGTATAGCTTAAGTTATTTGCTTATGAGAGACGAAAGAAATGTTGAAACGAAGAAGCTGGACAGTGGTGCTTACAGCTGGACAAGTTACTATCGTAGATGGTAAAGAGATTTATACATAATGTTGAGTTGATGCCGGTTGATTGCCGTTTTGTCTGGTAGTTGCTAGTTTGATCGTTTGAACGCGTACACCGCAACAGCAACTCGATGCTACTGTCGTGGAGGGAACTTTTGGCTTTATTCCTTAGCTTCTTACCTTTTCCGCTGCTTCATCGAAAATTGGCTGCAGGATGTTACTGAACCGACACCAGTCGGCGTAGAAATTGATCAGCACCAGCTCATTTGAAGCTAAAATGAGAAGGAGAGGAAAAAGGAAAAAAAATGAAAGATTAGGATGTGTTTGATACACCAGTCAACCATCGTATCACCGATGATAGGCGGGGTTTCGAGTTTTTTTTTTGACTGCATCATATTCCGCCCGTAAATCGTATGCCACCTGTTACAACAAGCAAATGACAACGCGGCATATCTTAAAATGGTTGTCTTGTCACCCACTAATAGAAAACCTTCAGCACACATCCACATACACACAGCGATAGGTTCCGCTGGCGAATACCGGCACCAGTCATAACCGATAAGGACCGCATCTTTGATTGTTTGTGAGGTTTGCGTGTTTTGCTTTTGTTGTTTTCTTTGGCCCATATCGCTTTTCAGTGGGTGGAGTGTGGGGAAAGGGGGGTAACCTGTGTACCCTGCTGTATTCGTTTCGTGGCCTAAAACTGATTCGCAAAAACCATTCACAGGTACAGCCGATTGTTTTTGAATATGCGGGAAACCGGTTAGGGCGAGGGCGGCAAGATTGGCGATGCGATGATGGACCCATGGATTCGTTCGTTCGCTCGCTCGCCTGCGATGAGGGGTGGGCGTGTTTCCGCCTTTTTGTTTAGCACTTTTTCGGACACCTACCGAGCGTCATGTCGATGTTCTCGCTGGTCAGCTTCACTGCCCCGCTGTCCGTGGGATTGTAGAGCACACAAACAACCTGTGCATCGCGGTAGTTGAAGTGCCGATAGATAGAGAGACCGAGAGAGAGAGAGAGAGAGAGGGGGGGGGGGGGGGGGAGAAAAACAGGAAGGTTGGTAAAGATATGATGGGGAGCAGTTAGGAAAGCTTCGGCACCGCTATGTATCTTCTACTCACCAGGAAGTAATGAAAGAACACTAGTTTCACGCTTTGCGGGGACATCTTTCAAGCGATCCCCGGGTTTCCTGCTCACTAGAGGCCACAAGGGTGTGGGAAAAAAACGGGAATGATTATGTGTTGTGGTCGGAATTCACTGGTCGCGGTACTGGTTTGTGTTCCCAGGTTGTCCCAGGTGCCACCGGCGGGGGTCCCTTCCCTTGCAAGACGGGTTATTCGCGAGCTTATCTTCGCGCTGAATGAACCAATTCGATGACGGTGATGATGACGGTGGCGGCAGCACCAGCAGCACCAGCAGCACCAGCAGCAGCAGCGGCCGCTTCTAGCGCGATTTCTCTGCCTTGGTTGATGTCGGGGTCCACGGCTACTGCGCCACTAGATACCTGATTATCGAGCCACCGGTATTTTCACCAACACACTCTCGAACCATCGGACAGGGCTCGCACGAATTTCCGCTTCCGATGTGCCGCTACGGCGCTGTTTCTTGTCGGTTTTTGCTTTTTCCTCACCTCTCTCTCGCTCTCGCTCTCGCTCTCGCTTGCTTCGCTCTACAGATGACGACCAACACGTCAACGAATTCGTGTGATGGGTCCAGGGAAGAGGGGTGCCGCGCGGCACCCCTCTCTACAATCAGGCAAACTGTCACCCGGAGAGATCTCGCCAGAGTCACGCTGGCTGCACTGCTGCCGATGACATCCGATGGAGGTGCAGCACGTGCAGGACGAAATCGAGTATGGCCGCCAGGACGAGCAGAGCTGGCAGACGTTTGGTGTCGCATTCAGCTATATTTAACTGGTTTTCTTCTACCCCGTTCGTAATGACGGTAAAATTGCCCTTTCTCGTGATCTAAAGTGTAATTCAATGCTCTCCCCCCACCTGCACTGTTTGATCCTTTTTTTTCCCCCGCTAGATTCCAATAGCTAGATGCTGCGCCGCTCAGCATCCACGCAGATGGCAACACGATATTTGACAACCGCCGTTCGTGCGCGATGCCCAATGCAACGCTTATTTTGGTGGGAAAACAACACGGCCAGCTTTCCCACCCGTTCGGTAACACGATTCTAAGCGATCATGCCGTCCGAAACGGTTTCACGTAACCATGCTACGATCCAGCAAAAGTGTTTGCAGGTGGCAAACAGGAGAACGGAGCTGCTGCAGGACTTTCCACAGTTCGCTACCTACCGGTACGTGCAGGATGGCACGGAGAAGGAGCTGGCGGTACAGTTCAAGCGGCGGGAAGAGATGCCCCAGCCGACGGTCCAGTGGGCGTTCAAGCTGGCCGAACGTAACGTGGGCCCCCAGTACCGGGCCTGCAGCCTCGGATGGCAGCCCAAGGTCAAGCAGAAGGATCTCAGCAAACCGTGGGCGCGCTACCTGTTGGCCGTGGACCGGGCGACCGGTAAGCCCGTCGGCTATACGATGTTCCGGTTCGACCTGGACTACGGTCGGTGTGTGCTGTACTGCTACGAGCTGCAGATCTCGGCCGAATACCAAGGCCACGGATTGGGTGCGTTCCTCATGCAGGCGCTAGAGCAGATTGCCCGTGGTTTGTCGCTGGAGCGCCTAGTGTTGACGGTGCTCAAGAACAACGAGGGCGGAATGCGCTTCTACCGGCGGATAGGGTACGAAACTGACGAAACTTCACCGGACAAGCAAGAGGATGCACCGTACGAGATCCTGAGCAAATCGATGCTCGGATAATAGGAAATAGGTAATAATGCATGACTGACGCGTTACGCGGTGGTAGCAATGGGTAGGATAAAAAAAAATAATAAAAGCAATGAGTGTGTTTGAACGGTGCATAGAATGGTCAGTAATTTTGATTTGTTTTCAGGTCTCAGGTCAGAGAGTTCTACCCGATTGGGCTGCCCGATCCGAAAACCAGCACAACTCAGCACAGGTGTGTTCCCATTGGCTGCAGAAAGGTAAAACAGGAACACAATCCAACAGGAAATGTTGACGCGAAGGACTTGCGGAGTTATCCTTAAATTTTGTACCACAAAAAAAACCCTGCACGAAACGATCAGACGAGGGTAGTGTGAACCGAAAACCAACAGGTAAAAGTGGGAAAATGACTGGAAATGTCTAGATTCATGGCAGGATGGAAAAGATTGTTAGCAGGAGACTGAGCTACCCTCTTTAAGGAGAGTTTCTATTCTTATGAAAATGATTCAAATTTTAAAATTTACATTTAAAATTTGGATTTAAAATCATTACGGACAGCACTTAGCAGAATTGCAGATAATAATTACAAAGATGCGAAAACGCAAGTTATCAATTGTTTGTAAAAATAAGATATTTGTATGAATCCGCCCGAGAATGTAGATGCTGAAAACAAAAAAAAACTGAATTGTAGATGCTGTCCCCAAACATTTTTGCGCTTTGTCTGTACCCCTTTGATTCTGACTGTTCGACTGAACGATAAATTTAAGAATCGTTTAAATTAATATCTATTATAAGCATCCATTATCCCACAGCATGAATTTTATAAACATAAGAAAGAAGAACAATCTAATGTAATGGTAACAGCAGCAATCCAATGGGCACACCGGATCCGATAGCACGAGTTTAAAGCTCAAACTTACTGATCGCACTTCATTTTCGAATATCATCCGATGCAACTAACAAGATTACGGGTAGGTCAATTTATCACTGTTTGAACACTGTAAGTATTCTGTGTTGAATGCTAAAACAGAGGGAATTTATAATTCGAATGCAATCTGAAAACTTAATACATTTTCAGCAGTGTCATCGTCTCCATTTCGATATGACAGACGATTAGAGTGAAAAATATGTATGGAAATCGCGAATGAATGTGAGGGTAGTTAATTACCATTTAATTTAATTTTAATTTAATTAATGAGATGCCGTGTATAGAAAAGCATAGTTTGATAGTTTTGTAAATTTGGACAATATCGAAATCCTTCCTCGTTTACATGATCACTGCGTGGTTAGCTGATTTATCAACTTTTACGATATTTTATCAACTTTTACGATATGTTTTTGACGATATTTTACGACGTAACAATTCAACTATATTTTTTCAAGTAAATGACATATAATTCTACAACTTTTGAAAAATATTTGGCATTATTTTGAGCAACATTAGTTGAAAAATCAATCCATAGCATCAAATTTTTCGTTAGACATGTCGCCGAAAAGGTACTTTTTACGGTGCCCATCGTAGCGACATGAAGGGTCATCCGAAATATACAAAACGATATGCGTTAGAAAGAGTATGAGTTTATCTAGGTAGGCACGGAGAGTTTCTGTTGATATTCCTAATTTTCGATTTTTGGCAGATTTTTGAAGTTGCAAAAGTGATGCTTTTTATCATTTAAACTAAAAACACGATTTTTGAAGATTTGTTTAAAAAAAAGTATCAGCAATTCCAATGAATTCTCGACAAGGCAACCTAGTAAAACGTGCACAGATTATGTGTTAAAAATTGCAAATCGATTGGCCTTGTAGTTTTTACGGTACGGTGGGCACCGACTTTGAAAACGTTGGTTTTTTTGGGAAACGCTCTTCAAAGTATCTTTCAAAAATCTGTAGCTTTGTCAGTTTTTCTTCGATTGATCCAAAACTTTTACACAATACTCTTGAAAGTTTCAGTATTCAGGGAAAAATGTTAAAATTATGTGTCACAAAACAAAAAATTAAATACCGATGCAAACAGAAATACTCAAAACAGATGGACTGGTTTAGTATCCTCTCTGCGTGTTGAGTGAAAAAAAAAATTGTTTAAGAAGTCTTGGTTAGCTAGGAAATAGAACCATTATAATTGTTATCTTTCTAAGGGCTATTCATAGTTCTATCGATAATAGATTAAATAGACTCACGGTGCAGCTTTTGATGGCCGTGAGCAGAACATAGCCAGGAACAAAGTGACAACATTACAACACAGACTTATTGGAATAAAAAACATTTTCGAATAACCTTTAGGAAAGAACTAGTATCTTTCATTAGGCTAGTTAGTATAAATATTCATGTAACTATTTAACAAAATATTAAAAATCATTTTAATGGAAACAAGACGTAAAATAGATTCGCACGGCTTCACCATTGTGACAAGCTGGCAAGGAGACACGATCTTCCATCGTGGTAGGCGCGAGACCCCTTTCACCTAGTTTCATAACGCAAGGAAGGAGAACGAGTCGCATTCCAGTCAAGGTCTCATGAGTTTCACGCTGCCGCGAGAAAAAAAGTGCTTTTGATTTATTCGAGCTGCCAGGTTAGATGAGGGTAACGTTTCACATCGAGCCACTTTACTTGCTGGGAACTTTGCTGTCCATGAAGCTGGCCAACCGCACATCGCGTTCGCTGAGCCCGCCACAATCGTGCGTCGCCAGCGTTACCTGCACCTTGTTGTACACGTTGAACCACTCGGGATGGTGGTTCATCTGTTCCGCCTTCAGTGCAACCGCACTCATGAACGCCCAGGCCTGGTTGAAATCGGCAAACAGGTACTCCTTGTAGATGGCGTCGCGCTTTTCCACCATCGCCCATCCGCCGTTGTCCAGCAGCGGCTGCAGCTTCTCCGCACGCTCGGCATCGGTCAGCTTCGCTAGCTGGCGAAACAGCAGGGAATGCGAAATGAGAATCCCACCTAACCCTTGGCAGTGTGTCCGTGCCCAAGGCCACGTTCGTAGCACGGCCGTTACAAGGACTCACCATTTTCCTACAGATAACGGTCGTCGTGGAGAACGTTCGGTGTTCACTGATGTGCCAGGGAGGCGTACGATTCGATCGGTTGTCACAGATCAGATTATGGTTCGTCCAGCGAGCACGTCTGTGGATGCGGAAGGTAACGAGACAAATGAGTTGAGAATGCTCCAGCCTAGCAACCACCAGCCTAGCAGCGGAGGGGGGAGGGGGGGCCCAGTTGCTAAGAAGAGATGAGAATGCCCCCAGTGAGCAAAAGCAAAGAGCGATGAAGGAGTGCAAACGAATTAAAAACAGAGAGATAGAGTGAGAGGAAGAAAAAAAGAGAGAAGAGGGAAGGAGCGTGCGATAGGAGAAACGAAAAAAAGAAAAACAAAAAAGCAGCAAATCAGCCCACGGCTCCACGGTTTGATGCGCCGCCGGTACGGAGATAACTCTCTTAAGCTAAAGCAAGAATTGATCTCTGGAATGCCATTTTTGGCTGAGTGTAGCTGTAGGTCATTCCCCTGCAAAGCCGTTTAATAGAAGAAGAAAAACAAAACGCAGCAACTTGCAAAATACATACGAAAGGGCAGGTGCAGCCAAAGGGCTGCGGCAACCGGCAGCGCGGTGCCACAGTCGTAGTCCGGCTTGGAACGGGTTAACGATAGGAACCATCCTGAACTAGCACCAGCATGGTACGCGCCCGTTTCTTCTACTCATCCCCAAAAACAGCTGATACACGCAACATCTGCAACTTTGCTCGGTTGTCAAATGGTTTTTTTATTTTTTTACCGCGTATGCGTCTTCTGCTCGAGCTTATATTGTTTGTTAGGAGGAAAGTGTCGCACAGACACCGGGAGCGAACATATGCCGAAGGATAATACTATTTGCTGCGGCGTGATGATGATTTTAATAAATCAGCCTCCGCTCCGCCCACGCTGTCGGCAATTCCTGTAGTGTGAACGGAGCCTGCCGCACGCATTCGTGCAGTTTGACGCGTGAACCCGCACACCACGCGCAGCCACACTCGAAACGCACCGTATGCGACGCATGCGCGCGCCCTGTGTGTCAGTGGTGTTTTTTGGCGTGCCGAATGCCCGCGCCCCGTCCCGTCCCCGATCCCGTCTCCGATCCCAAGCCACGGCCACAGCAGATGACTGTTTTCGAACCAAATAGGTGTGAGTATTTTCACGCCCAACGCAACCTAACGTAACGCAACACGGCTGGTGACGAGAGTATGGCAGAAATCGCGGCACTGTAACGAGTTACCGTGGACCGCTAACCGCTTCACAAACGAAATTTATTGTTCAAATATTCAAGCAGTTCGGTTCCGCGCCGCAGGAAGGCATCCATTGCGTTGCACGTTGTGATATCCGCTTGGAAAGAAAATAAAAAAAAAAAAAAACAGCATAAAACTAGTCCCATTTTTGCCCTGGAGCGGATTACGGCCGGCGGATACGGCCATATCTCGGGAACCACACGCGGGTGGAGGGAGTAGTATAGGCAGGCATGGCGAACATGTTGAGTGCAACTAGGCCCTAGTGAAATGGAAATCCCCCCAGCACAGCACAGTTCCTCCGCAATGCATACGCCGAAACTTCCAAGGTAAGGTGCCCGTGGCAGCGGCGGGTAGCTCGCTATTAGTATGCATTAGTTTTGGGGCCATCAACAGTGCGCAGTGAGCAAAAAAAAAAAAAACGAAGATTTGTGTTGAATGTTGAATTAAAGTTCCAACAAAAAAAAAACCAGGCGCTTCTTGGAAGAAAGTATCGTGTCCTCGTGGCTTGAGTAGAGTGAAATGGCTGCTCCCTGTGCTGTGCTGTGCTGTGCGTGCATGTGCGTGTCCGTGTGGTTTTTCGAAGCAAATTTTTAGCGCCAGTAGGCGACAGTCCTGCAAAAGGACAGGGAGCAGAGGGAGGGATTGTATTGTGCCTACTGAACAATCTAGAACAGCTCAAAGAGATTGAGAAGGGGTCAAAAGGGGGGGGGGGGGGGGGATGTGGGCGCAATCCCTCGCAAACCCTCGACAAATTACATGGTCTGTCGCAAAAGTAAACAGAACTTTTAGCATAGGAAAGTTTCTGGTGGCGCTATCTTAATGTGAGTATTTTATGTTTGAAAGGTGCACCCTTTAGGGACTTTCAGTCAAAGGTTCATGGCATTTGGTTGGTTGGAAGCAAAGTTATGGCGAATAAAGTGACAGTATGTTTGGATGCTTTGCTGCTTTGGAGCTTTTAAACTCGTTAAAATGTTTACCAATATCGATGCAATAAGTTTGTGGTGATGATTTTCTATCCGGTGGTAAATTTTATGAGTAGTAGTACACGTTTCAAACCCGGGTCCTGAAGTACCCCAGCGACAACCTTCATGTCGGTCAAGCCAAGTCCATGATTACGCCAGAAAGCATCGAATGAGTGTGGGATTTTCTCAAATTAAAAACAAATGACCGGGCCAAACGGTTACTGCCGAGTATTATCTTGATGTTTTGAGGTGTTCCATGCATCTTATTCATCGGATTGTGCAAGAACATCGTGAAGAATGGGAGTTACGCCCCAAAATGCGCCGTCACATCGATCCGCGCTCAACACTGTTTTTTTTTTTTACCAAAAACTGTATTTAGTCGAACAATTCGGCCCCTTCATCAGTTGATCTGGTCCCCCGGGGGGCTTTAAAGTATTCGATAAATTTCATTTACGGATGAAAGGAAATGACGCTTTGCTGACATTTTGCCCGTTCAGAAGGCTTGTACCGACGTCCCAAAAACATTCTATCACTTTAGGCGCCAATAACTTAAGTTCCGGTGGACCAAATGTCATGAAGTTTGGACTGAAAGTGCTTAAATGATGCACCTTTCAAACAAAAAATCGGACATTCATGTAGCTCCACCACAAATGTTCTAAAGTCCTGCTCACTTTGCAACAGACCATGTAACGTGTGCATTAAAAACAAAGAGACAAAATTTTGCCGATTTTTCATGGGCAAACCGTCAATCGCACTGCAGAAACGAGAAATGTAGCATCAATAGTAGTTATCTATGAGTCATCAGAAAAAAATTGAAAGCTCTATCAGTCGAACTCTAATCGCGAGGGCCAAAAAAGTGAAGCAACTTCGATCCAAGGTTTGCGCATTTCAAAAACGGGTATCCTGACGCGACCAAAAAGATTACCGTGTGACACACGTTTGTGAGTGTCGGATATGACTGTTTCCAGTATCTACAAGATCTTGGCACTGTTGCCCGACAATAATAGCATCACAAGAAGGCATAGATTGGCACGAAGAAAGTGAGCTCTAATGTGAAATTCACTCACAGACCAAGTTCCTCAAGAAGGTCCTTCAGTGGCTGCCCTTTTTTAACTCCGAACTCTGGCCTTGATCGGTAAAATTCATTATGCAAAGTAGCTGCAGAAGGTTGCGTCAATCATCAAGGAACACTAATTAGTACGAAGATCGAGGAGTCTGACCAGAAACGATACGCGAAGCGATCGTTAGACGAAATGAAGCGGCTGTGTACCAATGTGATACCAAAGATTGCGAACTACCTCAACGTCCCCCCAGCTGCTGCCCATCGAAAATTTCTGGCCTAACTTTAAACGTAGGATCTATTTGAACAATTTTATTGGAAAAACGGAGGAGGAATTTAGTGAAAAGGCACAGAAATAGTTGAAAAAACATGTGCACAAATACGTTTTGCGACTGCCACTGTCGAAATTACCAGCCTAACTTCCAGAATCCTACTCGGAATGGCGTAGAATTTTGTTTTTGCTGATAAACTGATAAACTCCCTTTTCTACATGTAATTTACAGAACTCAATTATCTGTCATCTGTTTATTTTTTATCGCCATTCAAATTTTGTCTCTTTTTTTGTTTAATGCATACGTTAGGCTCGGCCACATACAAAAGGGCTAAGCACGCACGCACGGAGTATCGACTTATCAAACAAGCCCCCACCCGAAGGTCCCTTTTATGGCCCCCCCCTGGGTGACCAATGATCGATTTTTGGCTGTTGCCATGGTGCCCCTTGCTTTACGCTCAGAGTTAAGGTTTTTGGAGCGCAGAGTGCCGTAAAATTTGCAACTTATACATGGATTAGTAAAGCATTAGATAACTCTTAAGAGGCGAAAGAACTGCTAAAATTTAAAACCTCTATAATGAAATAAAAAAAAAAAAAAGTAGCTCACTTTCACACGTAAACACTGCTTTGCAGAATGCGAGTGCTGAGAGAAATGTGGTAAAGTTTGGTTTTTCGTCTAAATATTGTAATATTCTAACGCGCGGTAAACGCGTTTTGGTAAACACAGTAATAGGTTTCAGTAATTCATTGACAGAATTCGTGAAAATATCAAATAATCAGACACCTGTCAAACGAAAACTGCAAAAACTGATAACCAGCCATTGAACATTGATTCGCATATGCCACATTCATTCGATAGCTAATTCTACTGCTCCCCCAAATTCAACATCTCCAATTGCCTATTGGACATCTTTTTATGCTTCCAATTAACAGAGAAGCATAAACCGCTCTTCATTTGCTCTTCGAAATGTCCTGGAATTTGTTGAGAAAATATGCTCAGAGAGCAACTTCAACTTCAATCGTAAAAATGTCCCCGGAAAAGCAGTCGGATCTTGTATCCTTTGCAACAATTAGGCCCCTGCCGAAACGAGAGGAGCCATAGAAAAGACAGGAATGACACCAGCGAAGCTGAAGTTATTATCAGCGCGCCATTCAAGGAAAGATTAGATCTAAAATCGAAAGAGAAGTTTAAAGAGCAAGCAGGTAAAAACAGCGAAACAGATCCAGTGTAACGTAAAAAAAAAATAGTACAATGAATCACAAAGAACTAAGGAAAGCGCAAAGCGATTGAAAAACACCGAAACGGCACACATGAGTTCGTGAATAACTGCTGCATTTTAAAGGATCGCACTTTTGCCCCCACGACAATCGCATTTTTTGTGCGATTCGAAGGAAGCCAGGGAATTAGGAATTTTAACCATAAAGTTGTCACTTGACTTGAGCTGGTACTTTTACAGTAGGGAGGTTAAAAAGTTGTTGGATAAATCAATGCTGTTTTTTTTTTTCGCAATTGTAACTTAATTCGTTTTTTTTTTTAAATAAAAATCCAAATCCACCAAGGTCGCACTTTTCACGGCCCCCACCTTACGCTTACTACCATTCGTTTGCTTGTTTTCCGCAGGTACCCAGCAGGGCACGAGGGTTGAGTGAAGGGAGCCGCCGGGATTGAATCGAAAGAGCCGAGAGCCGAAGACACCCCCAAGAAAAAAACAACAACAATCAGCTACGCAACACGCCACGGGGGAAGGGGTGAAACGACTTCGGCAACCCGTTGGAAGTCAGGTGAATTGGTTGATCCCCGGCCCGTTCCTACCATTTCCTTACCATGTTCCTCTCCACTTTCGCATTTTTCTCCGTTGCAGGGTTGCGATTATGACCCTTTGGGTGCAACATCAGCAGCAGCAGCAGCAGCAGCAGCAGCAGCAGCAACGAGCAAGGGTAGCTCCGGTTGAAGGTGATAGCAGCAGCAGCAGAAGCAGCACTGGCAAGGCAGCAAGTGGTCGGCGGTAAGCTGAGCGATGGTGCTGAGCACGGAATGGGCCCAGGTAGAGATCATCGACCTGGTCAACGACGGTAACGGGCTCGGTTTCATGCTGGTCGGTGGCCGGAGCACCGGTGTCGTGATCAAGGCACTGATACCGGGCTCGGTCGCCGAGCGGGACGGGCGGCTCCAGAGCGGCGACCATGTGCTGCAGATCGGTGACGTCAACCTGCGGGGCTTCAGCTCGGAACAGGTGGCGACCGTACTGCGGCAGTCCGGCCCGCAGGTACGGCTGATTGTGGCGCGCCCCGTCGAGCCGACCTCGCCCGACTATCAGGCCCTCGCCAGCCATGCGCCCATCATACCGACCAAGCTGCTAACCGACCCGGACGAACTCGACCGGACGCTCCTCCAGACGGCCGGCTACACGTCCGGTGCGTTCCTGCAGCCGGCCATCGCCGTCGTCGAGCCATCGCAGCCGCCGCCGCCGCCGCCGCCGCCGCCGCCGCTGCCACCGCCGACAGCTGGACGGCAGAGGGCCCTCTGCCAGACGCACATCGAGGTGGTGGCCGTCAACAACCAGGCAAACAGCAACAACAACAACAACAACAACAACAGTAACGGTGTTACGCTGCTCACCGGATACGACACTCTGGACAGCATCGAAACAGTGAGCCCGGACCAGCTGGCCAGCCGGGAACACGCTGCCGATCGCACGGAAACGGAACAGTACCATCACGAGCACCACGAGCACCAGCACCACGAGCACCAGCCACCGGAAACACCGGAAACGGAAACGTACGAGGTGGAACTGCGGAAGAACGTGTACGGGCTCGGCATCACGGTGGCCGGGTACGTGTGCGAAGAGGAGGACCTGTCCGGGATCTTCGTCAAGAGCATCATCGAGGGCAGTGCGGCCGAGATGAGTGGCCGGATAGCGATCAACGATCGGATCGTGGCAGTCGATGGCCGCTCGCTGGCCGGCGTCTCCAACCACCAGGCCGTGGAGATCCTGCGCAACACCGACATCGCCGTCCGGTTGATGCTGGAGCGGTTCCTGCGCGGTCGCAAGTACGAACATCTGCAGGTGGCCCTCATCGATCCGGTTACGCCGCACAGTAACGGCACCGCCGGCGGTCACCAACCGGTGCTGGTGACGGTGGGAGACGGGGCGAAGCTACAGCGGACCGGTGCGACGAACGCCAGCATCACTGCGTCCCAGTCACAGCAGCAGCTCATGCTGGCGCACTGCCTTGCTTCCCAGTGCCCGTCGCAGTGTCAGTCGCAGCGTTGCTCCATCGTCCAATCGCCCTCCGTTACGACGCTCTCGATCTGTCCGGCCCGTTCCGATGCCGACTCGCTGGTGACGGAGTGTGACGGTGGGATCGAGCCGGAACTCGAATCCGGTACCACGTTCGACTCGAACGTGTTTACGCTCGGTGACGCGGGGGCGGGCGAACAGTCGGACGATGTGAATGGTAATGGGAGTGGGCACCGTGACCCGGAACCGGTGCCTGCATCGACCGGCGGGGACCAGCACAGCTGTGATACGGCCGGGACGGCCCCGGAGCAGGAGCAGGAGCAGGAACCGCGGGCCGACACCGTGACGGAGCGCTGGTCCCGGGAGGTACCGGAACACAGCCAGATCGTGGTGGCCGACATCCGCAAGCTGGCCGGTCTCGGCATCAGCCTGGAGGGTACGGTGGAGGTGGAGGCGGGAGTGGAGGTACGGCCGCACCACTACATCCGCTCGATCCTCGAGGATGGACCGGTCGGGCGCGATGGTTCACTGAAACCGGGCGACGAGCTACTCCAGGTGAACGAACACCGGCTGCAAGGTTTACGGCACATCGAGGTAGTGAAGATCCTCAAGGAGTTACCGGTGCAGGTGCGGGTGATCTGTGCCCGGGGCACGTCACCCCCCACCGTCATCAACACGTCCCGCAATGCCGAAGCGTTCGAGGCGCGCAGCCTGCTGGCAGGGGGCCTGCAGAGCCTCCAGTGCCTCCAGCAGGGTATCCTCACGAAAGCCCAGTCCGAAAGTTCACTCTACACGTCCAGCACCGCCACCCTCACCGACCAGCAGCGGTCGAAATCGGTCGAACAGGTGTCCGGGCTGGCGCTCTGGACGAACGAGGTGCTGTACTGCGAGATCGAGAAGACGGAGCGTGGCTTCGGGTTTTCCATCCTCGACTACCAGGATCCGCTCGATACGGACGGTACGGTGATTGTGGTGCGCGGTCTCATCCCGGGCGGTTCGGCCGAAGCGACCAACTTTATTTTCCCCGGCGATCGGCTCGTCTCGGTGAACGGGCGGAGTTTGCAGGGTGCATCGCTCGATCAGGCGGTCAGTACGCTCAAGGCGATACCGCTCGGGACGGCCCGGATCGGGCTGTGCCGGCCACTCTCCACCTCCGATAACAATCTTTCTTCCTCGCCCGACACACCCACCACCTAGCTGCCGGGGTACCCTGGTGCAGTCGGTAGCGTCCGTATTCCAGCCTCCTCCTTCTGAATTGTGACCTCCTGGCCCGGCAAACATGGCACCCCCGAGGTCCCTTACCAAAAAAACCGATTGTAATACAATTGGTCTGTCGCAAAGGTAAACAGGACTTTTTGCATAATGAAAATTTCTGATAGCACTATCTTAATGTGCGAATTTTTGTTTGCAAGCTGCATCTTTGAGGGACTTTCTGTCGAAATTTCATGGCATTTAATTCGTCGGAAGCAAAGTTATGGAGCCTTAAGGGAGGACTTTGGTATTTAATTTTTATTTGTGACACATGTTTTTTAACATTTTTCCCTGAAAGCTGATCTTTTCAAGAGTATTGTGTAAAAGTTTTGGATTCATCGAGGAAAATCTGACAAAGATACAGATTTTTGAAAATCCACGTTTCATACGAGGCTCCATGCAGCCCGGTACTTTGAAGAGCGTTTCCCAAAAAACCAACGTTTTCAAAGTCGGTGCTCATCGTACTGTAAAAACTACTGGGCCGATCGATTTGAAATTTATAACACATAATCTGTACACTCTAGGCCAGGTAGTTCCGTCGAGAGATTATTAAAATTGTTTATACTTTTTTTCAAAACAACTCATTAAAAATCGAGTTTATAGGTAAAATGGTAAAAAGTGTCACTTTTTCCAACTTCAAAAATCTGTCAAAAATCGAAAACTAGGAAATTCAACGAAACCTCTCCGGCAATAGTTAGATAAACTTATAATCTTTCTAACGAATATCGATTTGTACTTTTCTAATAACCCGTCACGCAGCTACGATGGGCACCAGGAAAAGTATCTTTTCGAAGACACGACTGCCTAAATTTGATAGCATGGATTCATTTTTCAATGAATGTTGCTCAAAACAATACCAAATATTCTTCAAATGCTGTAGATTAATATGCCATTTAGTTGAAAAAATACAGTTCAATGGTTACGTCACAAAAAATCGTTAAAAACGGGCCCCTTTTTTGGCCCGAAAATACCCCGAAGTCCCCCCGTAAGTGACAGTATGTTGTGGGTGGTCGGTACAAAAATGAAAATTCAACAAACAACGAATAAAAAGTTTAGCTTTTAAACTCGGTAAAGATGAGAGATGTTTAATGCATCTTATTCGTCGGATTGCTGCAAGAATATCGTGAAGAAGGGAGACTGCGCTTGTTGCGCCCATAAATTGGCGTCTCATCGTTCGACGATCGATTTATGCTCCAGAACTTTGCTTCTAGTAGACCAAATGTCATGAAATTTGGACTGAAAGTTCCCTCAAAGAAGCAGCTTTTAAACAAAAATACTCACATTAAGATAGCGCTATCAGAAATTTTCTTATTGGAAAAGTCCTGTTTTTCCTTGCGACAGACCATGTAGTTGCTAATGCTGTGGACTTACCCGCGCTACTAGAGAACGCCATACGCCGGTGGAAGCGACAGACGGACATGGGGAGAAATGGGAAGGCACGAGGGCACAAAAATACAACGCACGGAACGGAATGCACGCACGCGCCATGCCTAATTCCGAGTTTTGGGTATTACTTAAGCTGCAGAAAAAAAAAGCAACTCGTACTGTGAGCAACTCGTACATGCTAGTAGATAAATGCAATGTTACTTAGGTTAGCGCCCCACAGAAAGGCAACACTTTAGATAAGCTTGAGCGTAAGTTATTTTGTTAATTTTTTGGCTCCCTAGATGAAACCAAGGATATATATATAGCGTGGTCGGCACAAGTAAAAGCCCACCTCTATAGTCCACCACATTTTCGCCTGTAAATGCGTCATTTTCGGTCACATAGGCTTTGCGATTTTTATGCTAGAAGCTCGAACTTTCCTCTTTCCAAATCACTTGCTTTGAGCTTGATAGGTTTGATAGTCTCTTTTTGAAAATTCTTCAAGTGCGAGATGGTCGATCATGATTGTCAGAAAAGTAAAAGCCCATTTTGCAATAAATATTATTAGGACTCCGGCATAGCCCTGTGGTTACTGTATCTTAAATAGGGCTTTTGTTTACGTCTGTTTTAATGTTTTACGTGCCTTCAGTATTGTTTACACATGTTAAATCCACTTATCCGAGCATCTCCAGTAGAAAGTCGATTGACCCTATGCTCATCAGAAAACTACTTTTTAATCATTGTTTGAACCAAGTACTGCAACAGATATAATCAGAAACCAAAATTATGTTGATTTTTTTTATTTATTTTATGGAATTTGGTCGAGCAAGAGGAAAACGATTTTAAACGAATCGCTAAAACCATAAGTCCAAAATGGCTGCAAATGGAAATCTGCGTTAAGAGTGGCCCGTATGAAATGAAAAACATGTTTCCTTGCTGGTGGGCTTTTACTTTCACTCGATCAATTAAAAAAAAAACGATTATCAAACCTATTAAGCCGTAAGTGATTTGGAAAGAGGCAAGTTAGAGCTTCTAGCAAAAAAATTACATGGCCTTTTGTGACCGAATATGTCGAATTTACGGTCGAAAATGTGGTGGATCCTAGCGGTGGGCTTTTCCTTATGCCGACCACTGTATGTAGTGCACGGTACAGTAGCGCGAATGTCGGCTAGTGCAGCCTGACGATTACGGAACTGATGGGTGTGTGCGTGTCGAACAACCTAGAGGAAAAGCTGCATCAATAAAGGGTGCAGACTTATCACAATCATCTGCGATTGCTGGCAGTAGCAGGCAAGCCATATTAGGAGGCATAGGGCAGAGTATAGTGCACCTAAACCGCAACAGGAAGAAAAAAAATAACAATAAAGTAAAACCCAAACTCAAAGAACTAAATTAAATCTGAATCGAAAAAAAAAATAAAGTCGGCTGGAAAGGGACGGCTAATCATTAGTAAAGTGATCAGTATGTAGCTCAAATACGAATTAAACAACACAACACGCAACAACCGGAAAACGGGGAAACAAAACTGCATTAATAAACCGAATTAAAAATGAGAGACAACCACTGGCCCCCCCGGACTGGTCTGCATTGATCATCGCTCGGCTTATCTGCTCCATCTTGGATCCATGTTTCATGTTGTTTCTTTCGGTTAGCTTGCTAGGGAAATGGAGGCTCGACACAGCTGGTTCACTAACTAGTAACTAGCGAGAAAACAGATAGAAAGTGAGCGAGAGAGAGAGAGAGAGAGAAAATAAGAGAGAAGGAGCCTCTCAGTCTCAGATCAGTCAGTGAGGGAGGGAGGGCGAATTAGAAGCTTAATCGCGTCGTTCACACGTACACATACACACTAACTAGCAGCATCCCTTAGGAATCCCGGCCCAGAAGGGGAAATCACAGATGCATCGGCTCTACACGAGAAAAAGAAAGCAAAGGGAGCAATGGAGGCGCCCTTCGACCAAATACGTGCCAGTGTCGTGTTCACGCTATGACCACCCCCCCCCCCCGGGGTGCGTTGTGCGTTTAGGTAGTGGTGCGGGACCTACAAATCAATCTTGTGATAATCGTGTTTCGTTCGATAGTTGCCGCTATTTGTTTCCGTTCTGGTTTTTTTTTTCTTTGTTTTTGCAGTGTGCCAGGAGCCATTCATCGCCATTGCAAGAGCACACGATCGTGCACAGCGCACACAGACTAGCGCTGCTTCGCTTTGTGGCAGCTGCACAGAGCCAGACCGTCAGACAGCTCCTCTAACAGTCACTTGGATTCACCTTGCTGCACCGCTGACTGATCGCCATTGACATATCCGAGTACAGAGAGAGACAGAGAGAGAGAGAGATAAAGAGACGGACGAAGAGAGAGAGAGAGAGAGAGCGAAAGAGGAAGCAAGAGAGAACAGGCGCTAGCGGCGCTAGCGAAATCTCAGAGCAAGGGACCTATGACTTTCCTTCTAACAATTAAACGATATAAACCGTAACCGGACAGATGAGAGGATTGCGGGAGGGGAGGCGGAAAGGGAGACGAAGAAAAGGTAGCAATTAACGTACGGGGGGAAAGCCGTTGAAGCCTAGCATATCCCTTATTAGTGACCGAGTGACGGAGAACCAAGCCGAGGCCACACAATCTTCCTGCAGGAGAGAGCGTTGGGGCCCCGTCCCGGCTCCGTGGCATCAGCTGGTGATCCCAAATGTTCCCCTCCCCGTCCCCTCTTTCCATCCTGCAGTTCACCGTAGGTTTTATGCGCACATTGGAACATGGACCAACCGCTATAGTGATTAGGCGATTGGGTGGGGGAGAGGAAGAGCTAGTGAAACTGCATCACGCATACCTACCTACCTACCTAAAACACACAGCAACAACAACAAAAAAAAACCCCGAACGATAACTCGATCGATTTCGTCAATCTCACTACGAAGCATAATAAATTGCGCAAAATGATCAACTTCACTGTGCCGTAGTTGGACAGGCACTCAGGCCTCAGAGCCGCGCCTGCCGTTACGATCCACCCCAACATCCGAACATTCCGTTCCAGCGGGAACTTCTCCACTGGGGCACCGATTACCTTTATTGGTAAAACACCAATAGCTACAGCTCTAAAAACAGACAAAAAATTGCGTAGTTTCAGGGATATTTTAGGCACCTGGGAGAGGGAGGGAGGTAGAAGGGATGTGTCGCATTAAACCTGTCGAAGACCCGTATCTAATGGCAAACTTTCAGCGTTTTATAACAGAAATTTAAATGTCTAAATAACCCATTAAGGGGGGACTTTGGTATTTAATTTTTTGTTTTGTGACACATGTTTTTAACATTTTTCCCTGAAAGCTGATCCATTCAAGAGTATTGTGTTAAAGTTTTGGATCAATCGAGCGAAAACTGACAAAGATACAGATTTTTGAAAATCCGCGTTTCATACAAGGCTCCATGCAGCCCGGTACTTTGAAGAGCGTTTTCAAAGTCGGTGCCCATCGTACCGTAAAAACTGCTGGGCCGATCGTTTTGAAATTTTTAACACATAATCTGCAAACTCTTTGCCAGGTAGTCCCGTCGAGATATCATTAAAATTGTTGATACTTTTTTTCAAACCAAATCTGTAAAGTTCGTTTTTTATGGCAGAATCGCAAAAAGCATCACTTTTTCTACTTCAAAAATCTGCCTAAAATCGAAAAACAGGAAATTCAACACAAACTCTCCGGCAATAGTTAGATAAACTTATAATCTTTCTAACGTATATCGATTTGTATTTTTCTGATAACTCGTCACGCAGCTACGATGGGCACCAGGAAAAGTATCTTTTCGACGACACGCCTACCAAAATTTGATGCCATGGATTGGTTTTTCAATGAATGTTGCTCAAAACAATACCAAATATTCTTCAAAAGTAGTAGATTAGTTTGTCATTTACTTGAAAAAAATACAGTAGAATGGTTGCGTCACAAAAAATCGTCAAAAACTGGCCCCTTTTTTGGCCCGAAAATCCCCCCTTAAATGTGCCAGAAACCTAAAAAAATCTTGTTAAATATATAAAAAAATAAGGGGAGGGGTGGAATGGAAAAGGAGCTACTACGCATCAAATGCATCCCTTATCCCCCCCCCCCCCCCCCCTAGCAGATAATAAAAAATATTGGACCCCCTAGCTCTTTTTTGTACCCCTTTATTTACTTGCTGCTGGTAGGTTTCTGCTCCTCCTTCTCCCCCCCCTCCGACAGTCCAACCGCTTCGAGCGCGGCACGGTACACCCGCTCGGCCAGCTGCTCGTCCTTCGCCAGCTCGGATAGCTCCACCGGTTCGCAGTCACTGGCGGCGTAGAATGTGGTGGTGTGAGGTGAATAACGTGTTGAATAGCCCCCCCCCCCCCCCACCCGCCCAGAATACTCACTTGTAGAGGCCACCGGTGTGGCCGTTGAGGGCGGGATCCGTCACTAGCCGTACGATCGTTTGGGCACCCTGGACCGGGCTCTTCATGAACAGCCACATCCAGGGGTAGGTGAGGGTGCGGGCGAAAAGGGCCCGCATGATGGGCGAGTGGCGCAGGTGGCCCGTCCCGCGCACCAGCCCCGGTGTGCAGCAGTTGATCGTGGTGGTGGCCGGTGGTAGCCGCCCCGCCAGCGCCCTACTCGCCAGCACGATCGCCAGCTTCGAGTGGGCGAACGCATCCCGACCGGCGACCGGGTGCCGCTGGTTCAGCGGATCGTCGTGCGCGACGACCCGGCCCGCCGTGTACCCGTGCGCCACCACGTTCACTATCCGACCGGGACCGTGCCGGGCGTCCCGGGCCAGCCCCGGCAACAGCAGCTGTGTCAGCAGCAGGTGCGCCAGAAAGTTGCACTGCAGGTGCGGCTCGAACCCATCGACGGTGGTGCCCGGTGGATGGAAGATGACACCGGCGCAGTTGACCAGCGCATCGATCGCCCGGTGTTTGGCCAGCAGGTGGCGCGCGAACTGCCGCACACTGTCGAGCGAGGCAAGATCGAGGGCCAGCAGTTCCGCACCGGACGCACCGAGGCGACGCAGTTCGGCCAGCTGGGTCTGCTGCTGCTGCTGCTCCGCCTCCGCCGGGTTGCGGCAGGCCAGCACCAGATGGGCATTACGTCGGGCCAGCTCCCGGCACACCTCGCTACCGATGCCACCGGATGCACCGGTCACCACCACCACCCGGCCCGGTATGGCATTACCGTTCGGACACTGCTGCCCCCCCATGTATGCTCTGCAGAAAATGGAAGGCTGTTGATTGTCGCTCCACGGCTCCACGGGTTCACGATGCCTCACCTCACGGTACCGACGACGAAGACGATGGCCGCGACTACAAATGGCCACCAGCTGGCGAATGGATCGGCTTCCGCGAGCGCACCCTTGATCTCGTCCATCAGCGCCATAATTTCTCTCTCTTTCTCAAAAAAAAAAACAAAACAAAACACCCCCGCCGACTGGGAACCGGTGCAGGATCTCTGGCTTCCACAAAAAAAAAACAAAAAAAAGAAACTAACCGTGGCGTACGGCACTCCGTGGACGACTGCGGTGGCCGTTAGGGATGAAGCTCTATCCCACGACCGATCCACGAGCGTGAAAACAGATCTCTCGATCGTCTGCACTGAATTACCGGAACTGACCAATTCCCGCGGACCGGGGACTAATGCGGGCCCTCCGCATCCTTCCCCCCCCCCCCCCTCTCGTGTGCTGCTGCTGCTACGGGTCAATGGCATGGGCACAGCGTGGACACTCGCGGAACGCGCTTAACGAGGTGCGCTGGCATATGCAGGGGGGCAACGTCTCGAAGTGATACACCTAAACTATGTCACAACACTAAACTTACTATTTAATTAGTTCAATTCAAATCTTTTGCCTTTGTTTTGGATTACGGCCCAAAGTCGCTTTCGGAAACCATGGCACGCACGGCATCGTTCGGCATTTCGTCCCATATCTTCACCAAATGATTTTTAAAAGAGTCCAAACTCGTATGAATTATGTTTCCTAGTTTTCCTAGCAGTGTATCCCCATGTATGCTGAAGGCCAGTGGTTTCAAATCTGGAGACGCTGCGGGCCATTTCGATGAGCTTATAAAACATGGCAAATTTTTCCGCGACATCGTGGCTGCACAATCAATTCCGTATGTGGTAGTGCTAAACCCTATTGGAAACAAAAACCATTTTTAATGTGTAGTATCTTCGCACGAGGAATCAAATTAACCTTGAAAACGATCTCCAAATGTTTGTTATTTTTACGCCGTTATCGACGAATAACAGGGGTAGTTTCCCTTTTTTGATGATATTACTCCCCAGACCGCCACAGGTGGTGGGTGTGATGCCTCTCGACTGCTTTTTTATTGGCCTGGTATATCACAATGGCTTATGCAATAGACGCGATCATTTCGCTTATTCAAATTTGTCTGCAAAGTGAACAATTTCCGGATTTCATCGCATACGCTCCTAGGCCGCCTTAAGGGGGGACTTTGGTATTTAATTTTTATTTGTGACACATTTTTTTAACATTTTTCCCTGAAAGCAAATCCTTTCAAGAGTATTGTGTACAAGTTTTGGATCAATCGAGGAAAAACTGACAAAGATACAGATTTTAGAAAATCCGCGTTTCATACAGGGCTCCATGCAGAATCGAAAAAAGCATCACTTTTTCAACTTCAAAAATCTGCCAAAAATCGAAAAATTAGAATATCAACACAAACTCAACGAGGCTACCTAGATAAACTTATAATCTTTCTAATGAATATCGATTTGTATCGATTTCGGTTAACCCACCACGCGGCTACGATGGGCACCGTAAAAAGTACCTTTTCGTCGACACGCCAACCAAAATTTGATGCCATGGATTCATTTTTCACTGAATGTTGCTCAAAACAATACCAAATATTCTTCAAAAGTTGTAGATTAATATGCCGTTTACTTGAAAAAATAAAGATGAATGGTTACGTCACAGAAAAACGTCATAAACGGACCATTTTGTGGCCCGAAAATACCGAAGTTCCCGCCTGAATTATCCTTGGAGTGCGTACAGTCCGTGTTTCCCTCGGTTTTATGTTTCAGGTATAACCGTACCACTATCGTTTGAATCGTTTGATGGTCCGTTTGATATTCTGGACACATTCAGATGCGATAACTTGATTCTTATTTGATGGTTAGTTAGCTTTTGAAGATGTAACATCATAATTTGTTTTCTAGAATGAATCCATTTCAATATTCTAAAAAACAAAACTCAAATTCAGCAGTAAACAGATCACTCTTTCAAATCTGATCTATAGCAGACATAGTTACTGCTGGCGGTGCACTAGAGTAAGTGCGTATCACTTCGACGTTGCCACCCTGTACGTAATAAACGACGCTCACTTAAAGTAGGTCGCTTCATGGAGGGGAGTTGGGTAGGATTGCCCCGCCCCCTCCTCGTCCCGTCCCGTTTTTCGATCGGGCAGTGGTGCTGGATGATTCCTAGCTTCCGATCCCCTCTCCAGAGTCCTCTTTTGGTCGCAATGAAAGCGAATCGAATCGAGCGAATGAGCGGCGGGACAAACAATCTACATTTTTGGCTCGAAGAATACACGGAACGGAACCGTGTACCGAGTAACCGAGTGGTGGCGTTTCGGGGTCACCCTGTGCTCGGTTGGTTGTCAAAAAAAAAAACAAACGGTGCCACTGGCGCCCGTGCATGCGTGTGTGCGAGTGTGACAGGGCCCGTTCCCGTGTTATATGTTTATTAGATTAGAAGTTGTTTTTCCGTCGCCGATCGGGGCCGTTGCCGCAGCCGCAGCTGCAGCAGTAGCAGGTTGCTCTCTACGTGCTGGGGGCTGTTGTGAGGGGTGTGTGTGTGTGTGTGTTTGTGTGTGTGTGCGTGTGTGAAGAGTGTTCCGCCGCCGCCGTCGTCGTCGTCGTCGATCGGAACCACAATCCTTCCGGAGCCGGAACCGCCGGAATCGCCACCGCTAGTGAAAGAAAAAGGCAGTGAGTTAGGGAAGAAGGAAGCGGCTAGAGGTGGGTGGTGGCACAGCCCGTACTAGCTCATCACATTCCGCTAATGCTTGCCCCCCCCCCCCCCCTTGCCGTGTAGCAGTGGAACCTTTTAGAGCACCGTGTACCGTGCGGCACGGCATTACATTTCGGCTATCAGAAACGGCGTTGGTGCGGACTGGTCACAACAATCAACACGCCCCACTCCACCCATCCCTATCCACAACATACGAGCAAGCGCTCGCGCAACAAGAAAGCGAGCGAAAGACAGAGAGAGAGACGGAACTCCCATCAAACCCGCCCGTTCGTCCATCCGGAAGACCGCGACGACCCGCGCGCGAGACCCGCCCCGCCCCCCCCGCGGAGAGGCGCCTGTCCGCGCGAGCGCCATTGTGGCCATGGCCGCAGGCTTCGAGGAGTACGGCTATCTGGCCTCATCCAATGGACAGTATGTAAGTGCGCCGCAATTAGATCATCCGCTGCTTCGCCGCCCCCCCTCTCTCTCGCCCACCCCACCAGCACACCCAGCCTTACCTCTTCCCCGTTCCTTCCGTTCGCTTCTTCCTGTCGATAACGCGGAGCGATAGAGCCCGTCAGTTTTTGCAGGTCCGCGATGCGCGATGATTCATATGCCCTGTTCGTTCGTTCGCTGCCTGCCACCGTCACCGTGCCGCCGTCAACGTCTCCCCCTTGCATGCGTGGTGCCTAGCCAGCGGTGCAACGCAACGCAACGCACTGCGCGCGCGTTCGGTGACGGCGGGATTACCGCTGGATAATAACTTCGTCATGTGGTGGGGACACTAAAATCGATTGGCCATTTGACATTTGGACAATGCGTCGCAGGGAGCGGGAGGGCCACGGGAGGATGGGGCAAAATTAGATAGAGGAGAAAATGGAGTGTCCCTCCGCCTTCCCTTCCTGGTGCCGGTTCATTTTTACTGATATTTAATCTCTTTTTTTTTCTTGTGCTTTTATGTCCGGCTCCCTCCTCCCCCCCCCCCCCTCATGTTGCAGAGTGACGATAGTGCCTGTGCGCGGTTACGAATCCGGGTGATAGCCGGCTCGCAGCTGGCCAAGAAGGACATCTTCGGGGCGAGGTAAGGGAACCGTATGCCTGGACAACGCTGCAAAAACGCAACAACAACAAAGAAAAAACACGTACCTATCGCACCTATCACTGCCTATTGCATATTCTGCCTCTTGTAGCGACCCGTACGTGCGCATCGACCTGAACACCATCGTGGGCGACGAGATCATCGATTCCGTGCTGACCAAGACGAAGAAGAAAACGCTGCACCCGCAATGGAACGAGGAGTTTATCTTTCGCGTCAAACCGCACGAGCACAAGCTGGTGCTGCAGGTGTTCGACGAGAACCGGCTGACGCGGGACGACTTTCTCGGCATGGTCGAGCTGACGCTCGGCGATCTGCCCAAGGAAGGGGAGGAGCACCCGACCGCACCGAACACCGTGCGCTATCCGCTCCGGCCGCGCAGGTCAGTGCGGGCGTCATCATGCAGCTATTATTATTCCTCCTATGCATAGCAGTTAAGGGGGGACTTCGGTATTTAATTTTTTGTTTTATGACACATGTTTTTAACAGTTTTCCCCGTAAGCTGATCCTTTCAAGAGTATTATGTAAAAGTTTTGGATCAATCGAGGAAAAACTGACAAAGATACAGATTTTTGAAAAGCCGCGTTTCATACAAGGCTCCATGCTACTCGCTTCTTTGAAGAGCGTTTCCCAAAAAACCTACGTTTTCAAAGTCGGTACCGTTAAAACTACTGGGCTGATCGTTTTGAATTTTTTTACACATAATTTGTACACTTTTTTCCAGGTAGCCTCGTCGAGATATCATGAAAACTGTTGATACTTTTTTTCAAAACAAATCTGTAAATTTCGTTTTTTATAGCAGAATCGCGAAAAGCATCACTTTTTCAACTTCAAAAATCTGCCGAAAACCGATAAAATGGAATATCAACAAAAACTCTCCGGGGCTACCTGAATAAACTTGTAATCTTTCTAACGAACATCGATTTGTATAGTTCAGATGACCCGTCACGCAGCTACGATGGGCACCAGGAAAAGTATCTTTTCGAAGACACGACTGCCTAAAGTTGATGGCATGGATTCATTTTTCAATGAATGTTGCTCAAAACAGTACCAAATATTCTTCAAAAGTTGTAGATCAATATGCCATTTATTTGAAAAAATACAGTTGAATGGTTTCGTCACAAAAAATCGTTAAAAACGGGCCTTTTTTGTGGCCCGAAAATACCAAAGTCCTCCCTTAACACGAAGCCCTAGCGTATGCGTAAACGCCCGAGCAGCAGGCGATAATTCGTGCATTGATGATGGAAAGGCAGCAAAGCAAAACAATGCACCGCTATCATTCGAGAAGCCAGCATGCCTTCATTCATTATCTCCCGCTGCTCCGATCCAATTCATTGTCCTGCATTGCCTGTTAGTGGTCGGTGGTGTGACTCGCCGTTCAATCATTGTGTTGCCAGAGCGCCAGACTTATCTTCCCCGGGGTCGATGACGATTTGACGGCATTGTCACTGACTGCTTCCCACCTGTTTTCCTCTTCTAGTGCCCGGTCGAAAGTGCGTGGATACCTGGATCTCTACCACTCTTACATACAGGATCAAAACACCTGCAACGAGACTGACTGGGAGCTCATTGACTCCACTCGCTCGGAACCGACGGTAAGAAGGGCAAGCTGGCGGAAGACAGATCGTAATCCCGAACGTTTTTCACTTAGCTGGCCGCCCAGGAGACGGGAGACGCTGACAGCAGCCGTGTAGCCGACACCCTGCCGACTGGCTGGGAGGAGCGGCAGGATGCGAATGGGCGCACCTACTACGTCAATCACGTCGCGCGCTCAACGCAGTGGGAGCGACCGACGGCGATGTAAGTTACCTTCATTACCATTTAGGGGAGTGGCTTGCTGCTGATCAATCTGTTCTTCCTTTCAGCTCATCGCAGGCAACCTCCGAGAATGATATGGATGTGGCGTTCCAGCGACGAGTACATATTAGCGTAGATGATAATGTAACGGTAAGTGTTCGCGAGACCTTCACCCCTCCACTAGTGATGGGGAAAAAAAAGGAATCGGAATCGATTCCGAACGATCAGCTGGCGATCGGATTCCGGTTATTCCGGTAGGGTCAATCTCAAGAACCATGTTTAACAGTAGAATTCATTCATTGTGATCTTGGTTCTCCATGGTCTGTCGCAAGGTAAACAGGACTTTTTTTTCAATAAGAAAATTTCTGTTAGCGCTATCTTAATGTGAGTATTTTTGTTTGAAAGCTGCATCTTTGAGGGACTTTCTGTCCAAATTTCATGACATTTGGTTCACTGCAAGCAAAGTTGTGGCACATACAGTGACAGTATGTTGTGGGTGGTCGGTACAAACAACGAGTGTTGTGGGAGACTGCAGCAATTAGCTCACAATTTTCCATGGTCAATCCATACCAGTGGCGAAAACAGAAAAGCCGCTAACTCCTCTTTAATGTAAAAACAATAGCGCAAATTTGCGAAATGGCGCCAAAGCAGATAAGAACAATCACAGTGCCCCCCAAGTCTCAATTGAACTCAATTCCCGGAATCCACTCGGGGACCGCGTACCTGTGAAGCGGCCAAACCCGTGGGTTGGGCTACCTTGTCTATGTGCGAACTGAAAAAAATGGCGTCTAGCTATACTTCAATGGATCAACTGTTTGTGGAATTGATTCATGTGCCATGACCTTGGCTCTACTAAAACAACGGGAGTCTGGCAGCAGCAGCAGCAGCAGGTAGGCCACGAAAACGTAAACAAAGTCGTAAGCCAAAACAAAACAATCAATCAACTACGGCGAATGGCTGTACCAAAGCAGAAGGAACGGTCACTGCTGCGGCGCACTTCCCCCCCCCCCCCCGAAATTCCCGGAATTGATCTGGGTCGGAATCGACTGCGATTTTTTGCAGGCGTGGAATTCGTGAGTGCGACTCCGAGCGCCCATCACTACGAGAACTTTAGGGTAAAAGAAATAACAGGAGAGACAAAGAGACGGAGAGAGAAAGAGAGAGAGGGAGAGAGTTAGATGGCTGTGATCCGATTTGTTGCATGCATGTTAAGCCCATTATTCGTTTGCATGTACTTTTGAAGCTATTCCATTTGTTGCCGGCGCTCCAAGGAAGCTTCTCCTTTTCCTTACTTTTAATTTTGGTTTTGGGTTTGTTACTTCTTCGCCTTTCGCACACGGGATGTTGTCACAACGGGGTGGGTTTACAATTGCAAAATTTGTTGCGTTCCATGGTTTGATTTGATTTGATTGATCAAACGCTCGCCCATGCGGATGGTACCGCAGGACATGGATGACATCAGTATCGATACGGAGAACTCGCTGGACAACAGCGAGGATCAGGAGGATCACGAGGAGGATCAGGAGGAGGAAGAGCACCAGCAGCACGGTTCCCTTGCCGCTGGTACCGGTGCCGCGTCGAGCGTGGAAGAGGAACTACTGCTACTGACCCAACCGGATGACGATAACGGGCCCGACGAGGCCGGGCAGGAACGGCCATCTGGGATACACGAAATCGGTGCGGCAGTACCGATAGAGACGCCGCTAAGCGGAGAAGAGCTGCTGGCGGAGCTGGTGCCAGCCGGTGAAAACGATGAGATCGGTGTCGATGCGCTGGCTCACAGTGAGGAAGGGATCGGGCCTAACACCGAAACAGAACAGGAGGAGGTGTGACCTGTTTCTGTCGTGTGTGTGTGTGCGTGTGTGCGTGTGTGTGTGTGTGTGTGGTACGGTTGCCGATCCGCTAGGCTGGCGTATTCCGTTGACCATTTAGTTGGCTATACATACCAAGTTAAAATGAGCGTTGTTTTGTCGAAAACAAAAACAAAACGTTTTTTTTTAAACAGTAAGCCAAAACATAAATTATTCTCAGTAGTTTTTCCTTGCTAGCTATACATTTTTCCTATCGTTTGGCCAATTTGTGTCTACCATGCCAAAAGAATTCTTCATTCAGCGACACAAAAACCATCCGTCATGTCATTTTCTGATATCTTCGTACAAATCGAAGTCGCTGCTCGGCTAGCGCGTGACCGATCGTCGAAAAGTGGTGATATTTGGAATTTTCACGCAAAGCACGTTATATTTTGATTATTGACTGGTGCCCTAACAGTTTCAAAAGGCTACAACAACTCACCCAATAGACGACACCCATCTGATCCCACCCAAACGCACAGAATTATCATGTGTTTGGTGCGATTGCGGTCTTGCGGGAGAAAATTATGGTTGGCTGGGACCTATGAACGATTTTTTTTCGTTCTAGATGCTAAAAATGTATTCACTTTTCATCGAAAGGCACTAAAAGAAGCCGGAACGATTTTCTTTTTTGCCTAGCAAGCAAGAATCCGCAGCTGTTTTGGCGTCGCTCCATTCTCATCAAAAAGAACTTGTAATTCATGGTTCTAATCTTTTTTTGGGTGGATTTACACGCTTCATGCAACTGAAATCAAAATGGTCATCTTTGCACCGATTTAACAAATCTTTGCCAGCGGTTTCAAATACCACATTGTCCACCAGAAGCATCTACAAGCATTCTATGTGATTTGATCGCTGAAATTGAAATCAAATCACATCAAAATCTCGCGACGTCGAGGTTACCTCAAGAAAAAATAAAAAAAGAACCCCCCCCCCCCCAATCCTTTGACGACTTTTAGATAGCTTTCTTCTTTCTTTTTTCCCCTTTCCACCGCACCTCCCCCCTCCCCGCTGCACGTAAATTCGCAATCGCATTATAAAGGTGCGCAGCTGCACCGGCACCGACGGATGCGGTAGCTCCGCCACATCTTCCACCGTCAGCCTGGTGACGGGTGAGGGAGTTGACCGCACCCCCGAGGCCAACGATAGCGCGTCAACCGGGTGCGACGCGGTGGTGCTGCGTAGCTGCGAATCCGTGCAACAACGGTCAAACGTGGCGGCTCGTGGCTGCCCTTTGCTACCGGCGGCGCTCGTTCGCCGCTCGACACGACCTGCCTCTACCCCGCCCGGTGCCCTTCTCGATCGTAGCAGGTTTGTGTGTGTGGTGTGGTGGTGTGTCGTGTACAGGGTGTACCATAAAAAAATGAGAAAATTCTCTATCGAAGTTGAAAGCCATTTTTGTAGGTTTTCTACTGTTTTTAAAATATCTAAATTGGCTTTATATTTCATTGTTTATCAAGAAACAAACAAAACTAGTGGATTTGTCGGCCTGCTTTCTCAATTAATTTTTCCAAATGGTTAAGAATTCGAGAACACCCGTCGGTAACATTAGGTGTCCAACTTAGAAGACCAGGGTTTGGTGATAAACGATTTCAGCGAGCCAGGCGTTTGGTGTGGCGATTCACAGGTTTTAGGCCGAACAAACGCCCATATTGAATAGCCCATCCGATTTAATTCAGGACCACTTGGAGGGCATAAATCTTTCGACTAAAAATTCATGTTCCTCTTTAACCATATTTGAGACCATTTAGACGTATGGCATGGGCCTTCATCTTGCTGAAACTCAACATTTTCTGGAATGTTGAAGTTTGCTTTAATCGATGGTAAAATGTGTTCCTTCAAAAAAATGATAAACACATCAATATTCATTTTAATATGGGATTTTATGAAAACTGGAATCATTTTCAATATGAACCTATTCGTGCGGGAATTCGTTGCTGGATCAATCGTGAAAAGATTCCCATCAGAGAACACGAAGCCGGTTTCTTCGTCTTCAAAACTGACAACAAATGCATCGATCGCTCATATCAAAGATGCTTTATCCTTTCAACTATTAAATTACACTTCTCCCTAGCTCTAGAGGTTGCTTTTAGGTCATATTTGGCCAACCGATGCATGGAGGATCTTGTGATATTCGTTTCTTTTGCAAGCTTTCGTATGGATCGCACTGGATTTCGCTCAACTTTTGCTCTGACCGGTCACTACCGTGTTTCCTAGGCCTTGGCCCTTCATCAATAGAACGTTTAATACTGTAAACAAAGCCAGGATTACATCCGAGAACCGCTGTTATTTCTATGAGATTTTTCTTGCGCGCGAAGCAAACTCGACATTGTCGGCTTTTGAGTACCATTTTCCGAACAAACATCTTTTGCACGAGTACTTTTTATACATCATTTGATAGATATGAGTCTCACGAATACGCCAATACCCCCTTAATGCCATACTGGTGGTAGAAAAAAGTCCAAAACAGAGCAATGAAAACATTCTCATTTTTTTTTATGGTACACCCTTTACACTCGCCGATGCGTTGCCCGATTCGATGCGATTGTACGTTCGATCCCTCTTCTTTCTTCCTTTCCACATCTTCTCCCCCTAAACCCCTGCCATTCGGCCGTACCATTCCCATTTTGGGTGATCGCGCTTCTCCCGACATGGTCGCACTCCAGTCGCTACCGGCGTGTTACCACCGCGAGTCTCACCATTCCCCGAGTGCCATTTCCCGCCGGCACTGGGTATAGGGAGGCCAGGACAGGCACCGGGCTGCCCAGGTGTATCGAAAAGGTACGGCGCGCAGTCAAATATTAAAGCGGTGTCGGCGGGAATAGGGGCTTTCCACTGTAACGGGCTGTGCGGGGATGCGGGCGTGTGTGTTTGGTGGATGTGATGGACCGTATAGGTTCTCCTGCTGCGATGCTCCGTAGCTTTTGCTTCGCTTTCGTTTGTCGTCCTCGGTCCAACGTGGTGCCGTATGAAATGTGGTCTAGGTTAGCGATGTAGCGCAATGTAAGCAATGTTAATGATAAGTTCGCTTCGCTTGTGTGTGTTTGGTGTGTTTGTATAGGCAAGTGTACTGGTGTACAGGGTGAGGCAAAAAAAAAACTGCAACACAGTTAAAACGCCATATCTTTTTCATTTTTGTTAGGATTTTATTGAGTAAAACCAAAAAAAAATGTCGGGAATTTCATACTCTTTTAGAATCAGTTTAATTTTTTACGGTATGTTACTTTTTGGATGAATTGGCCGCTTGGCCGCAAGTGATGCAATTCCGAACTTGGTTTTCTTTAATGAGAAACCATTCGTTATCCTGTAGTTTTTAAACGAAAAAAAATGATAGGGTTTAGTTGCCAGAGTCAGCTGATGATGTACTACCTCGGCTGGCCACCAGGACACATAAGCCGGGGTTGATAACCGGGTTGAGATGCGATAACACGCAATTTTTCTCATTATTCGCACATTTTCGTTCGGTGGATCCGAGATAAATCAACAAATTAATGTTGCCAAAGCTATTAAAAGGTTCATTGCAGGTCCTAGAAATGCAAACAATTCATGTGAAAGACCTGCAGATACCAACAGGACTCTGTATTTTCTCTTAACGCAACCGCGAGACATGAGATGGGCAAGAAAAAAAACGTTCCACACTTCATTTCCATGTCTCATTGGCTATCAATATCTATGGGCGCAAAAAGCGCAGGACTTCTCCGTTGGCGGCATTTTGAAGGGCAAGGTTAGACCTAAAAAATGAAATAGTTTTAAACAGCTTATGCAAACGCTTCTCCAAGAATGAGCCAAAAATGCCACAAAGCACCCTGCGGGCAACGAGCGATGGTTTCTTCTTCCGTCTCAAGACCATAATTCATCCAAACAGTGACATACCGTAAAAAAAAACTAAACTGATTCTGAAAGTTTATGAAACTCTTTACATTTTTTGGTTCTACTCAAAAAAACTTCAAACAAAAATGAAAAAGATATGGCGTTTTAAATGTGTTGCAGTTTTTTTTTTTTTGCCCCACCCTGTATATAGATTTGTCTCCATTATTGTTCTGCTATCGATATACAAGCCTGTCCATCTCATCACTTTGCCCCCACGCAGGACGGAGAGAATGGCACGCAAGGGCAGCCAGGACACGCGAACGCCGACGGTCGCTCGTCGAGCCGATCGTCGCTCGGTAGCGCCAGCAGCCTGCGACTGCCGACTGCACAGCGCACCGACGGTGGACACGATCCGGACGACGATGTGGTCGATGGAGTCGGTGCGGTGCAGCGATCCGCTGTACTGCCGTCCAGTAGTAGCAACAGTGTAAGTAACAACAGCAATAACAACATCGTCACTGCTGGTACACCAGCGAGCAGTGGCGGTGCCGACGGCAGCAGCGGCAACAAC
>NC_064879.1:4896853-4901853 GCF_943734665.1 Anopheles aquasalis
AAAACACTGAACACTGAAATTAAAAAAAAAAAAAACACCCAAAGAGAAGCCCGCCAATGCGCGAACCTACGCTCGATAACTGCCCAAGCAGCAGTAATTCGATAAACAAAAAAAAAAAGTATCAACTTCACAGTTCGCTTTCGCGTTAGGTAATCGAATGGATGCGTTGTCCCTAGCCCCTAGTAGCGGGAGTGCAGAACGCGCTGGAAAAAAAAATATAAAATGAGTAAACAGATATACATCTATTGGAAGAAAAAAACCTACAGCCATTTAGCTAGCTAGCGTTCTAAATTCTAAATCAACCACTTGACCCGCTCGGGCAATGGGGCTCGGGTTTGGCATTGCAATTGCAGCCAGCTCGGGTAGAGGAAGAAGGGTATGGTTATAGCTGTTATAGCGAAGTTAGGATGCGATCGACGAGGGGAAGCAAGCCGGTACAAACCTAGTTTGGTTCCATCAGCTGATACCATCCGAAACCCCGCTTCCCTCTCTCTTTCTCTCCATCCGTCGTGCTGCTGAGCTGTTAACTGTTTTCCCCTGTTGCCGATTTAAGGGACTTTCATTTTCGTCGGATGGTGCTAGAACTTTACCTGTTGACCTGTTACGTTCGTCTGCCTTGCTGTGGCTTGTGGATGAGAGAAATTAATAACCACCCACCGGCGACGTGCTGCAGGGGATCGGCGTATCGGCGATGTAATTTTACTGCTGTACTCAATGTACTGAGGCGCGGGACTGTGGCGTCCGGGTTTTAATTTCACTCTAATCCAATAGTACTACTGTAGCTCAACCGATAAAAGAATATACGTATACCATGTTGCTCGTGTTGTTTGTCTCGTGTCTAGTGCGGAAAGAACTACCGAAGTCGGTGCGTGAAGGTTGTGAACCATTACCAACCACCAGCAAGGTGGCGCACGCAGCTGCACGGCACGCAGTGCAAGCTTATTCCAGGCGCTGTGTCGACACCGTGTCCAATATATTCTCATACAAATTTAATCATTTATATTTTCCCAACGGGTTTACCATTCTTTTTCATCGAAGGGTGTTTTTTTTAGAGAGAAACTTATACTAATCAATTAAAAAATATGTTTCGGAATTACCCCCCTCCCACCCTTTTACACGAGTATCAATCGCTTCTAAAGTCCAACGTCCAAAATTTGACCATTTTATGTTCGTTTAGGTTCAATAATTGTACGAACAAACGATAAAGTCTAATGGGCCATTAATTCTTCTTTAAAAAATCTGGTTTAATTGTCCCTGGCACCAGTTTTGAACCAAAATTGCTCCTCCAAGAGTGCTCCATCATGCTGGATCACATAATTTTCGTTCCCGTATAATCTTCCCACGCTAGATTTTATTATTTTCTTCATAAGATATCTTTTATGATACGTTGGGTAAATTTTTCCGCCTTTTTTAATAAAAAAAATAGGGATAATTTGCAGTGCCGGGATAATCTGCAGTGCCGGCAAAAAGTTACACGTAGTTTATATCAAACCTTTTTCAAATTTTGTAGCCATTTTTCGTATCGAACGTTGAGGATAACGTCGGGATACGTTCTCGAACGGTCTTGGTCACTTTTTCAGTACTAGCCGACCGCTTTCGCCCCGATCTTTTTTTTTTTTGTTATTCAAAGAGGAAGTCTCACGCTATCTCTTAATGGTTCAATATACGAAATCGCGCTTGATTCCAAGATGCATCAATTGAGTTGAATTTTTTTTTTTTCCCGTTCAAAGCCCTTATCAAGCAGCGGCCTTACACCCGAGCCACATTCCCATTCCAGTTCACACGATGTGATTTTCGACGATGTTTTTTCGACTTGCGTACTGATTGCTCGGCTGTTCTGTTGTTCTGTGCAACCTTGCTTGCGCCCTTTGGACCATTTCCGTTGCGCGTTTAAGTTTGCTTGATAAATATTGAAACGCTTTTGGCTCTTAACGTGACCCCAGATGTTTGCTCCGCTCGTGCCATCTGGCCGTGTCGGCAAACAGTGGTTTGTTTCCGCTTCATACTAATAAATACGGGCGCTTGTGGCGTGTCACGTGCGATTAGAGCAAGATATCACACTGGCTCCGTTCGTTGCGCGGATCATACGCCCAACTATTCTTTTGCCCATGTGTTACGTCGCGGTCCTGTTGAGCCACTGCGCATCTGTTTTTGATCAGGCGTTCGAGGCACCGTTCGTTGTTTCCCGTGGTGCCACGTGCCCCACGTTGCCGTGTATGAGCGTGCTTTAAATTCATGGTTTTGGGCATCGTAGAAAATCGGGGTCTAGTCAAAAGATGAAGGTAATTTATGATTCGCTGGTGCTTGCTATCGTCTCAACCGGTAACAAGCGCAAAATATGCGTTGCGTTTACGGTTGTTGTCGACGACGGGGGGGGGGGGGGGTAAGCTCGCACAGTACCTTGGCCGCCTAGCGGCGCCTTAGTTTACTTGCACAAGGACTAGAACAGGAGCACCGCATAGCTCCCGGCAGTTGTGCATACAACTACGCTACAACTTTACGCTGCGAGAGAGTGCAAGAGAGAGAGAGAGAGAGAGAGAGAGAGAGAGAGAGAGAGAGAGCCATGCGAAATGGCATGGAATCGGTTGCGAGGTGTGGAGGAGCGTCTGTAAAGCAATCTGGTTCGAGGCGAGGTTCAGCCAAGGTCGCACCGCATCGGCATCCCGTGGCCGTGGTACATTTTTTCGGTCGCTCTCCGTGTGAGCGAGTGAAAGAGCGGAGAAAGAGCTGGTGGGATCCCAGGTTCCCGGCCGGGTGGGGGGGGGGGGGGGGTGGAGTGGACGGTAGAAGCGTTTTGTTTTCGTCTCCGAAAACGGCTAGGAAAACGGCTTACCTCACGGTTTGCAGTAGGCGGTTGCTAGGCCTGTATGGTCTACTGTTTTCACAGCTTTCCATTCTGCCCCTTTATCCACCACCCCGTTCTCTTCCCCCCTCCCCCTCTTCAGCACCCCTTCACGCGAGAGAGCGTGCGGTGGATGCTACGATTACAAAACAATCGCTGACGGCTGCTCGTGTGTGCACAACCGGGGGCCGCGCACTCTCGAGAACTCGAACTCGAACTCGAAGCCGCCCCAAGGGGGAAAAAAGTGCCCATTTTGAGGCCCAATCCGCGGATTGTGACGCGGCCGAAGTGATGCCCAATTCCAAAAAATCAAGCAAATCTCCCATATATTTTTCGTGCCCAAACCATCACTTCGGCCGCGTCACAATCCGCGGATTATGCCTCTCAACGGACGCTGTTTGGACGCTGAAGTGCGACAATATGAGCCCGGGGGACGCTGTTTGGACTTTTTTTTAATTTTTAACCGCTTTCGGATTTTATGAAAAAATATTAACAATTAAAACACTATTACATGGAACCGTTGAAATTAACATGCTTTTATTTGTGACTTATTTTATAACACTTTCACTTAACACTGTACACTTTCACTTTCAAACATTTTCCGTTCCATTCCGTTCCAATCCGTTTTGAAAATTACGCTGCATTCGCTCCATGTTAGAACGACTTAGCTTCTCATTCTTCGCTTTATGCATCGTTCTGTCTTGCAATAAATGACGAAACTTCGCTAACAGTACTTACATCCATCCAATCAGCTTCTTTGCATCCCGTTCCGCGGTTCTTTTTCATCGATTAAAGAACCTAGTTTCGTTCTGTTTCAACATTTTCAAAACAAACTATTATGCAGTCGGTATCGTTTGGCCTGAAATACGAGAATAACTAATGCTCTAATTAACAAAAATCTACAATAAAACACAATACTTACCATTGCACAGGCACTGCGCGAGCCACCAAGGTTTACAATGCACTTCTCAGCCGCTGTTTCCGAAAATGACTACTTGATTTAATTCATACTTTCTTTCAACACGCTTTAGTTGGTCCCATTTTGTGTCCGCCGGTCGCTTTTCGGCCACAGCCCCATTTTGAGACCGGCGGACACAAAATGTGACACTGTGATGTGTCACATTTAGCGTCCGCCGGTCTCAAAACGGTCGAGCGAGAGGTCGCGTCATTGAAAATGTCTCCTTGGGGCCCCCCTGGCACTCCCTTCCCTTCTTCCCATTCTGCTCCATTGCACAAAAGCGAGAAAATAAGGACCAAACGCACGCACAGTTACAGTGAGAGGGAGTAGTTTTTATTTTTCGCATTTTTCGCCTTTCTTTTCGCATGATTCGCATAACATTTAAAACTGTAGAATACTATAACGCCAGCCGTTATACGCCGGTTCATCGGTCGCATTCGACGTCGTCGACCGGCACCGGGAGTGTCGTCGGTGGCGTCCCGGTGAGCGTTCACACAGCTGGCTCCAGGATGTAGAGTTTGCCCCCGTTTCCCACTCCCACTCAACACAATCAACGTAACCTGTGAGCCGCGCTTGGGCCGCCTTGTAATATGATACATTTTACGCAGCTAAACTACCTGCGCTGGCCGCTGCCTTCGTGCGATGCTGCGCCTCGCGTGGCAGGGGAGGGGGCCTCTCTCCTTCTCTCACACCTCGCCTCTCCTCACCTAAACCAGCAGCGAATCTAATCTCGAAAACCAGGCAGCTCTGAGGGGAATGGGGAATGGGGTTTGCAGAGAGAAAGAGAGAGCAAGGAGTGAGATAGAGAGAGAGAGAAAGGTGGAAGGAGTTGTTTGTTGACGTAGGGTAGGGACCTGCATTGTTGAGTCAGTTTAATACTTAATACTTTGCTAGTGCAACCATGTTGTCAGATTAGAATGTCAGATTTACGACGACGTAAAATGCGAACTCTGGCTCGCGATTCTCTAAATCTAAACGTCAATAAATAGCATTGTCCTTCGGGTAATGACCCCATGTTTACGTGTATGTATGTATGTATGTATGTATGTATGTGTGAGTGTGTGGGTGTGTCTTTGTGTGTATAAAGGTGATGTGTCTATGTCTGTGCCGATAGCATTCGTATAACAAATAAATAAATAAATACATAAATAAATAAATAATCATAATAGCGTAATAATAATAATAATAAGACCAATAAAG
>NC_064879.1:4906853-4926125 GCF_943734665.1 Anopheles aquasalis
CATCGTGCTGGGCCTTCCGATGTTCAGCTTCAAGTACACCATTTCGGGAGCGACCCAATTTGGTGCGCTCGGTTCTACTGCACCCGTCACCGATACCTACTGTAATGTAAGTTTTTGACGACTCCCCCACAACGAGCTACCGATAGAGATTCGTGTTCTCTTGCCCTGCCCACTTCCAGGCACTACTGTTTGCCACCAACCCACAAAACGTCCAGCGCGATGTGATCGCGGGCGAGACGTTGGCTACCGGCGCCACCACGACATACGTCTTCAACACGTTGGATGCGGCCCTGCAAAAGTTGAATTTTGCAACCGGCAACAACCTGGCGGGGATTGCGCTTTCGACCCTGAATCAAGCTGGTAGCGCAAATGCGGAGTTGCTACGTTATGTAACGAGCCAGTTGGCACCAACACCGCCGGTTGGATTCAGCTATCCAGCGGCAACATTTGCGACCTGTGGTATACCGGTCACCTTCCCCCCGGTTCCAACGACGACCACTACCGCCGCAGCCACAGCAACAACTGCTGCACCAACTACCACCGCTGCGCCAGGAGCGACTACCGCTGCACCCGGCGCGACTACCGCTGCGCCAGGAGCGACTACCGCTGCACCCGGCGCGACTACCGCTGCGCCAGGAGCTACTACCGCTGCGCCAGGAGCTACGACCGCTGCTCCAGGAGCTACCACCGCTGCTCCAGGAGCTACGACCGCTGCTCCAGGAGCGACCACCGCTGCGCCAGGAGCTACTACCGCTGCGCCAGGAGCTACGACCGCTGCTCCAGGAGCGACTACCGCTGCGCCAGGAGCTACTACCGCTGCGCCAGGCGCTACGACCGCTGCGCCAGGAGCGACTACCGCTGCTCCAGGAGCTACGACCGCCGCTCCAGGAGCTACGACCGCTGCGCCAGGAGCTACGACCGCTGCGCCAGGAGCGACTACGGCTGCTCCAGGAGCTACGACCGCTGCGCCAGGAGCGACTACGGCTGCTCCAGGAGCGACTACCGCTGCTCCAGGCGCGACTACCGCTGCTCCAGGAGCGACTACCGCTGCGCCAGGAGCGACTACAGCTGCGCCAGGAGCGACTACCGCTGCTCCAGGAGCTACGACCGCTGCTCCAGGAGCTACGACCGCTGCGCCAGGAGCGACTACCGCTGCGCCAGGAGCTACGACCGCTGCTCCAGGAGCGACCACCGCTGCTCCAGGAGCTACGACCGCTGCGCCAGGAGCGACTACCGCTGCCCCAGGAGCGACTACCGCTGCACCAGGCGCGACTACCGCTGCTCCAGGAGCTACGACCGCTGCACCAGGTGCGACTACGGCTGCTCCAGGAGCTACGACAGCTGCGCCAGGAGCTACCACCGCTGCTCCAGGAGCTACGACCGCTGCTCCAGGAGCTACGACCGCTGCTCCAGGAGCTACGACCGCTGCTCCAGGAGCTACCACCGCTGCTCCAGGAGCTACGACCGCTGCTCCAGGAGCTACCACCGCTGCGCCAGGAGCGACTACCGCTGCTCCAGGAGCTACGACCGCTGCTCCAGGAGCTACGACCGCTGCGCCAGGAGCGACTACCGCTGCGCCAGGCGCTACGACCGCTGCTCCAGGAGCGACCACCGCTGCTCCAGGAGCTACGACCGCTGCGCCAGGAGCGACTACCGCTGCCCCAGGAGCGACTACCGCTGCACCAGGCGCGACTACCGCTGCTCCAGGAGCTACGACCGCTGCACCAGGTGCGACTACCGCTGCTCCAGGAGCTACGACAGCTGCGCCAGGAGCTACCACCGCTGCTCCAGGAGCTACGACCGCTGCTCCAGGAGCTACCACTGCTGCTCCAGGAGCTACGACCGCTGCGCCAGGAGCTACGACCGCTGCTCCAGGAGCTACGACCGCTGCGCCAGGAGCTACGACCGCTGCTCCAGGAGCGACTACCGCTGCGCCAGGAGCGACCACCGCTGCTCCAGGCGCGACTACCGCTGCTCCAGGAGCTACGACAGCTGCTCCAGGAGCTACGACCGCTGCTCCAGGAGCTACGACAGCTGCGCCAGGAGCGACTACCGCTGCTCCAGGCGCGACTACCGCTGCTCCAGGAGCTACGACAGCTGCACCAGGAGCTACCACCGCTGCTCCAGGAGCTACGACCGCTGCTCCAGGAGCTACGACCGCTGCTCCAGGAGCTACGACCGCTGCTCCAGGAGCTACCACCGCTGCTCCAGGAGCTACGACCGCTGCTCCAGGAGCTACCACCGCTGCTCCAGGAGCTACGACCGCTGCTCCAGGAGCTACCACCGCTGCGCCAGGAGCTACGACCGCTGCTCCAGGAGCTACGACCGCTGCTCCAGGAGCGACTACGGCTGCTCCAGGAGCGACTACCGCTGCACCAGGAGCGACTACCGCTGCTCCAGGAGCTACCACCGCTGCGCCAGGAGCGACTACCGCTGCGCCAGGAGCGACTACCGCTGCACCAGGAGCGACTACCGCTGCTCCAGGAGCTACAACCGCTGCGCCAGGAGCTACCACCGCTGCTCCAGGAGCGACCACCGCTGCTCCAGGAGCTACGACCGCTGCTCCAGGAGCTACCACCGCTGCGCCAGGAGCTACGACCGCTGCTCCAGGAGCTACGACCGCTGCTCCAGGAGCGACTACGGCTGCTCCAGGAGCGACTACCGCTGCACCAGGAGCGACTACCGCTGCTCCAGGAGCTACCACCGCTGCTCCAGGAGCTACCACCGCTGCTCCAGGAGCTACCACCGCTGCGCCAGGAGCGACTACCGCTGCTCCAGGAGCTACGACCGCTGCTCCAGGAGCTACCACCGCTGCTCCAGGAGCTACGACCGCTGCTCCAGGAGCTACCACCGCTGCGCCAGGAGCGACTACCGCTGCTCCAGGAGCTACGACCGCTGCTCCAGGAGCTACGACCGCTGCGCCAGGAGCGACTACCGCTGCGCCAGGCGCTACGACCGCTGCTCCAGGAGCGACCACCGCTGCTCCAGGAGCTACGACCGCTGCGCCAGGAGCGACTACCGCTGCTCCAGGAGCTACGACAGCTGCGCCAGGAGCTACCACCGCTGCTCCAGGAGCTACGACCGCTGCTCCAGGAGCTACCACTGCTGCTCCAGGAGCTACGACCGCTGCGCCAGGAGCTACGACCGCTGCTCCAGGAGCGACTACCGCTGCGCCAGGAGCGACTACCGCTGCTCCAGGAGCTACGACCGCTGCACCAGGTGCGACTACCGCTGCTCCAGGAGCTACGACAGCTGCGCCAGGAGCTACCACCGCTGCTCCAGGAGCTACGACCGCTGCGCCAGGAGCTACGACCGCTGCTCCAGGAGCGACTACCGCTGCACCAGGCGCGACTACCGCTGCTCCAGGAGCTACGACCGCTGCACCAGGTGCGACTACCGCTGCTCCAGGAGCTACGACAGCTGCGCCAGGAGCTACCACCGCTGCTCCAGGAGCTACGACCGCTGCTCCAGGAGCTACCACTGCTGCTCCAGGAGCTACGACCGCTGCGCCAGGAGCTACGACCGCTGCACCAGGAGCTACGACCGCTGCGCCAGGAGCTACGACCGCTGCTCCAGGAGCGACTACCGCTGCGCCAGGAGCGACTACCGCTGCTCCAGGCGCGACTACCGCTGCTCCAGGAGCTACGACAGCTGCTCCAGGAGCTACGACCGCTGCGCCAGGAGCTACCACCGCTGCTCCAGGAGCTACGACCGCTGCGCCAGGAGCTACGACCGCTGCACCTGGAGCGACTACCGCTGCTCCAGGAGCTACAACCGCTGCTCCAGGAGCGACTACGGCTGCGCCAGGAGCTACCACCGCTGCTCCAGGAGCGACTACCGCTGCGCCAGGAGCGACTACCGCTGCTCCAGGAGCTACAACCGCTGCGCCAGGAGCTACCACCGCTGCTCCAGGAGCTACGACCGCTGCGCCAGGAGTTACGACCGCTGCACCAGGAGCGACTACCGCTGCTCCAGGAGCTACAACCGCTGCGCCAGGAGCTACTACCGCTGCTCCAGGAGCTACGACCGCTGCTCCAGGAGCTACAACCGCTGCGCCAGGAGCTACGACCGCTGCGCCAGGAGCTACGACCGCTGCACCAGGAGCGACTACCGCTGCGCCAGGAGCTACCACCGCTGCGCCAGGAGCTACGACCGCTGCTCCAGGAGCTACGACCGCTGCTCCAGGAGCGACTACGGCTGCTCCAGGAGCGACTACCGCTGCACCAGGAGCGACTACCGCTGCGCCAGGAGCTACCACCGCTGCTCCAGGAGCTACCACCGCTGCTCCAGGAGCTACCACCGCTGCGCCAGGAGCGACTACCGCTGCGCCAGGAGCGACTACCGCTGCACCAGGAGCGACTACCGCTGCTCCAGGAGCTACAACCGCTGCGCCAGGAGCTACCACCGCTGCTCCAGGAGCTACGACCGCTGCGCCAGGAGCTACGACCGCTGCACCTGGAGCGACTACCGCTGCTCCAGGAGCTACAACCGCTGCTCCAGGAGCGACTACGGCTGCGCCAGGAGCTACCACCGCTGCTCCAGGAGCGACTACCGCTGCGCCAGGAGCGACTACCGCTGCTCCAGGAGCTACAACCGCTGCGCCAGGAGCTACCACCGCTGCTCCAGGAGCTACGACCGCTGCGCCAGGAGTTACGACCGCTGCACCAGGAGCGACTACCGCTGCTCCAGGAGCTACAACCGCTGCGCCAGGAGCTACTACCGCTGCTCCAGGAGCTACGACCGCTGCTCCAGGAGCTACGACCGCTGCGCCAGGAGCGACTACCGCTGCTCCAGGAGCTACAACCGCTGCGCCAGGAGCTACGACCGCTGCTCCAGGAGCTACAACTACTGCTGCGTCTGTTACCTGTGGCATTGCTTCAAAATCGCAGTACGGTGACTTAGCCAGTGGGTTTTGCAACTCTTTACAAACTATTTCCGTCTACGTTCAATCAGGAATAACATGTGGAACCGTCAACTAAATTGTAGGATGTGTTTAGCTTTTTTCTCAAGTGTTCAAGCAGCCGTTGCAGATCTGCTGTGGTGTTTTTTTGGGTATCAATGGTGACCTTGAAGCCTTTGATATGAGGCAATGGCAATGATCAATAAACTAAAGAATAACTTCTGTAACGCTCTTAATTACTTGCAATCAGCAGCTGTTCCACATGTTTTTTTTTTCCTTTATCGAGCGTTTTTAAGTGACATGTATCAGGACGAGCGACCCTTATGTTTTTTTTGTTGATTTATAGATTGTTATATGAGCTGCAATCGAAGACAGCTAGGTAGCACTGAGTACTTTAAACCAACCAATGGTGCTTCCAACTGCAATGGCATTTATCACCGTAGCTACTGACGCTTACGCTGACTAGTAAAATATATATCGAAGATTGGTCAATCTATCGGAGGATTGGAATTGGTCGACGCAGTTTTGGAGCAGGTTAGAACATTGCGAAATAGCTGATCCGTCGTATCGGTAACAACACGGCGTTGGTCCCCACTCAAACGGACGGACTTGTTTTGGTTAGAATACGGGTTGCAGTGTGCTAGAGGGTTTACACAGTCGCAGTGCAGCTGTATGAACACAGAGGCCTCAGAACTGTTTCGATACGTTCGCCCACACACTCTCCGTTGTTACGTTGTTCGCACGGCCAACTGTTCAATCTTTGTTAAGTGAACAGCTCTGCCACACTCCAAGCTGTGTCGACGGTTCCTGCCGACGGCGATGAAATAACTATGTGCCGCTGCTAGTATTGGTACCGCTGCCACTGGAGTAGCTATAGTTGGTACAGGGCGCGGCTTTGGTTCTACCAGGACCTCACCGCCTTTTCATCCGGTATAACTGCATTACTATCGCCGCTGGCACTGCACAGCATCCTATCTGCACCGCCCCACGTACTCCAATCAACCCATACAGACGGTAGCTCTTAAGTTTGCCGGCTCACCGCGCTACAGTGTCCGAGAAAGTGTAATACAGGGAAGCTCTCTTGGAACAGTGTCGCAGAATCTACGATCAATGTAGCTGTATGACGGCGCGATGGCGTTAATGACGGAATCATGAAACGATTCCATTACTGCTATGATCGGAGTTCCAATCCAAAAGATAATGCACTCCGGTCAATGCGCACCATGACCTTGACCATGAACGTGATTAACATCAAACCCACCCTGCAATCAAAGTAAAACCTAGCAACCTAACACTGTACTCTAGAACAACCTAAATGCAAATTGAACGTACGCTTCGGTGCTCCTATGAGGTACAACTTTTTGCATGTCGCTACACGCGAAAAATAGCCAATTTGGCTCCAAATGTAGTAGTTTGTAGTATTCTCAAGTGATTATCGCATGGAAAATGAGGTGCACTATTGGCCTCCATTATGATTACTCTTGATGCCCAGTTTGATGCTATGGGACGTGTTATGATCCACCGCATGACCTTCACGGAGTTCGACATGTTTTCGGGGGCTGAACAACATTTGAGTACACAATTGAGCAAAGCGAGTGGTGCCGCCTTGCTACGTAGTAACCGAGAGGAGCGCCGCACGAGCCAAACTTTTCCAGCTGTTACAACATGCCGGCCTGTCTCACGGAAATCTTTCCCTGCTCTCGGTCCCAACTCAGAGCACGATCTAGAGGAATGATATATAGTTGCATTGCTGCTAGGAAGGCAATCAGTTTGGGCTTCGCGCTCCAATACACCTGAATAACAGTGCTCTGTGACCATTCTGTGAAAACCTGAAGAGACCAACATGAGGGAGCTGACATCCGCCACCTTACTACTGGTCCTGCTAGTGTGCGGTAAGTGCTGACCATTCCGCCAGGCTCCGTAGGCTTGGTACGTGCAAAGGTTGTGACTGTGAACATGTAGCCGCTCGCTAATTTGCCATTAGACATGTAAACCGCTGATAGTAAAGCATGCTTCTATTCACCCTTTTCTTCACAATAGGTCTTACCACTGTTGCAGCACAGAGTACGTATATACTGCGAAACTAAGCAGCAGTACAGTAAATAAAACTATCTTTCTTATGAATCTACTCGATTAGAACAACGTGTATGCTTAGCTCAGATAGCCAGCTATGGTAACGGTACAGCGTTTGGCTTTTGTAACCAAGCAGTCTATCTGGCACTTCGTCTAAATAGCAATGCAGCGATAACCTACGTCAGCACATCCATGACGAGTGCAGCAGTCGAAGGTAGCTACTGTAGTTTCGCTCGTGAACGGCACATACATAAACTAGAATTTTGAGCATAACGTTATTCGCCTTTCGTTTGATACTATCTTTAATAGCGAGTATAAGGGCATTTGTCGGCTACAAAACGTCGTACCCCAATGTCGATTTCTATTTGGGAGTTGACGCGCTACAGGGAGTCTATGATGCTTGGATAACGAATGCCAACAATAGGGCAACTGCTATTTCTGCGATCATATCACAGTTACAAACATATTCAGCAGCAGGTGTCTATATCGACATCGTAAATGTAGCACCAAATCGAGGTGTAGGTATTACTAACTTGGAGCAATCGGTTGACAGACTTAACTGGAAGATTACGTTTGCTTTAACCCCTTTCGCAGCCGTTTTACCGTAACTTTATAACAGAATTGCTAGCAGCGACCACTGCCGCCAACTTCAAGCTAGCCATAGCGTTACCTTGGGATTCGACCACATACTACCAAAACTACCTACCTGCGGCCGGTACCCCCGTTCCTGCAGCCCAGTTCTTTTTGGTGAAAACGTACGAGGATATGTATGTCGATCAAACGACTAGGACGCACCCGATCAGCCCTTTGTTCGCCCTGACGGCTCCGTTTAATATCGAAACCAAAACGATAGTACGTTGCCCTTGTATACGCAATATCTTGCCATCATTCACGTCTGTATTCGATTCTACCGTTTTCCCTTTTGTATTACAGTACAACAATGTGTTCCGGTGGGTTCTGAATGGTATTCCAACAGCTAAGCTGGCGCTTGGCTTGCCAATGTACAGTCTGCGATTCATCGGAGCTGGCCCAACTGACTTCAATGCGCCCGCCGCGGCTGCCGGTACTGATACCTACTGCAACGTAAGTGAAGTGACCTTCGTCTACCTGCCAATATCCTGTCATGTTAATGCATTTACTCAACAAACCGAATGTAGGCGCTGATATTTAGTGTTGCTCACACGCCGGGCCCTGCCCAAGCAGGGGAGGGATTCGCATATACTTCGTCGGAAATGATGGTGTACAATACATTCCAGTCGGTCACCGATAAGCTTAACTTTGCCACTGCCACCAACTTGTTCGGTGTTGCCCTATATTCAATCGACCTGGCAGGCAGTGCGAATGCTGAGTTACTGCGTTACGTTACTAGTGTGCTAGCACCTGTGCCACCACCTGGAGTGGTGTATCCTGCGGCGGAACCAGCGACTTGTCAAGTTCCAATAACGTTCCCTGTACCTCCGATAACGACTACTCCTACACCAGCTACGACCGCTACACCAGCTACGACCGCTACACCAGCTACGACCGCTGCACCAGCTACGACCGCTGCTCCAGGAGCGACTACCGCTGCTCCAGGAGCGACTACAGCTGCGCCAGGAGCTACCACCGCTGCTCCAGGAGCTACTACCGCTGCTCCAGGAGCGACTACGGCTGCTCCAGGAGCGACTACGGCTGCGCCAGGAGCTACTACCGCTGCCCCAGGAGCGACTACGGCTGCGCCAGGAGCTACCACCGCTGCTCCAGGAGCTACGACCGCTGCTCCAGGAGCGACTACCGCTGCTCCAGGAGCTACGACCGCTGCTCCAGGAGCTACCACCGCTGCTCCAGGAGCTACGACCGCTGCGCCAGGAGCGACTACCGCTGCGCCAGGAGCTACGACCGCTGCTCCAGGAGCTACGACCGCTGCTCCAGGAGCTACCACCGCTGCTCCAGGAGCGACTACCGCTGCTCCAGGAGCTACTACCGCTGCGCCAGGAGCTACTACCGCTGCTCCAGGAGCGACTACCGCTGCGCCAGGAGCTACTACCGCTGCTCCAGGAGCTACGACCGCTGCGCCAGGAGCTACTACCGCTGCGCCAGGAGCTACTACCGCTGCTCCAGGAGCGACTACCGCTGCGCCAGGAGCTACTACCGCTGCTCCAGGAGCTACGACCGCTGCGCCAGGAGCGACTACCGCTGCGCCAGGAGCTACGACCGCTGCTCCAGGAGCGACTACGGCTGCTCCAGGAGCGACTACCGCTGCGCCAGGAGCTACGACCGCTGCTCCAGGAGCTACGACCGCTGCTCCAGGAGCTACCACCGCTGCTCCAGGAGCAACTACCGCTGCTCCAGGAGCTACGACCGCTGCGCCAGGAGCTACGACCGCTGCTCCAGGAGCGACTACCGCTGCGCCAGGAGCTACGACCGCTGCTCCAGGAGCTACGACCGCTGCTCCAGGAGCTACCACCGCTGCTCCAGGAGCGACTACGGCTGCTCCAGGAGCGACTACCGCTGCGCCAGGAGCTACGACCGCTGCTCCAGGAGCTACGACCGCTGCTCCAGGAGCTACCACCGCTGCTCCAGGAGCAACTACCGCTGCTCCAGGAGCTACGACCGCTGCGCCAGGAGCTACGACCGCTGCTCCAGGAGCGACCACCGCTGCTCCAGGAGCGACTACGGCTGCACCAGTAGCTACCACAACCGCTGCTCCACCTGTTATCTGCGGCATTTCCGTTCGTCCGGAGTACGGCAATCTGGTGTCCGAGTACTGCAGCGGTATTCAGAACGTAACCGCCTACATAGCGCTAGGTCCCACCTGCGGGACAGTGTTGTAGGTGTGCTTTGGTCAGTACCGGCGCCAGTGCACCAACTGGGAGCAAGCGGAGGGTTCTAATAAATTATTACTGATGCAATGTCTGCATTGGGTCAGTTTCAGCTATGCAACGTCACTCTTTCGTATGTTTGTCATATTCATTTGTGTGCCTGTGTGAGTCACGGTGGCGAAGGGCGAGATGACTCGGTGGCGAGAGCTGAGGAGCTCCGGGCGTCGATTGGAAGAAAAGGAAATCGAGTGAAACTAGGTCACTCACGTACGTCACGGGCGCCTATCCACTGCCCAACGGTGATGATGATGGGCCGACGATGAAAACACCGAGATGCCGGCGTAGAGTGGAGAGCAGTTTGATCGGACGCAAACGATTAGCGACTCGATCTCGGCAACATCATTCATCTTCCCGCTCGACCCCCCGCTCCTCCTTCCTCTTTCTTCCTCACTCACTCTCTCTCTCTCTCTCTCACTCTCTCTCTCTCTCTCTCACTCTCTCTCTCTCTCTCTCTCTCTCACGCACACACAGACACACATTCTGCCGTGCGTCCACAGTCAAGTGCCATTTGCCCCGCAGCAGCAATTCCGACGCCTTCGAAAGCGCCCTTCGCAAACAGAGTGCGCACGCATCACTCCAAGCCCCCCCCCCCCAGGCATCCCTCCCTCCCTTACTCTTACGAGTGGCCGCATGCGAAATAGAAAGCTTGCCCGGGAGGCTGTGTTCGCTCCATCTCGCAACTCAACCAGCCTCCCTCTGCCGCCGCTGCCGAAAATGGACCGCACGTCGCGACCGCACCGTGCCCGATAAGCAACAGCAGCAGTAGGAAAAGAAGAATAAGAAAAAGAAACGGAAGAAGAAGAAGAAGGCGAAGAAAAAGAAGAAAAGATGATGAAGAAGAAAAAAATACAGAAAGAGAGAATGATCAAGAAGAAAGCTAAAAACACAGAGAGAAAAGAACAACTGCGTGTGCGGCCTGGAATGTGAGAGTGCTGTTGCAGTATGTCTGTGTGTGTCTGTCGGTACAACAGAGTACGAGCGGGCACCACCTGCGGTTACTGGTTGCCGGTTCTAGTCTACCATTTGGTTGATCGCGCTTCCGCTTCGCTTCTATCGTCCACGCCCCCCTTACACCGTACTGCGTGTGTGTGCGTGCCAACGACGGAAAAGCCTAACCTTAAAAAAAAAGGGTTTCGAAAGTCCCGGAGCCCGGAGCGGGGGCCGAAAAGAAAGTGGAAAAAGTGCCGATGGTCAGCGCTCCCCCCCCCCCCCCCCGGCCATTTCCCCTGCCCCACTGACGAGACCCGTTTGCCGGTTTTTGTTGTTTCAGCCATTTGTCCCCTAACCTGACCTCCCTTCCCTTCCCTTCCCTTCCCTTCCATTCCAGGTTGCTGGTCGTCCTGCACGGAACGGAAACGTCGCCTAAAACGTCGCCGCAACACTGAACCAACGGAAGCTCTGCCTGAAAAGTCGTTCGTCAAAGCATATAATGCTCCCGAGAAAGTTTCGCGGGATCACCAGAATGCTGCTGATGATGATAATGATGATGCGTAACCCTAAAACACTTACCTGTTGCGGCAGCAGGAGTATGCCTAACAGCAACGTCGAATAGAATAACCGTGTCAACCGCATGCTGCCTCAATCTTGTGCCTCACGTTTCTGTCACTATTGCCGCTGCAGACTGTGTATGTGAGAGAGAGAAAGAGAGTGAGAGCGAGAGAGAGAGAGAAAGAGCGTGAGAGAGTGGTCAAATTTGTCGGTAAAAAAGCATTATCTACATCTCTAAAACATTGCTTTACCCAGGGATTGAATATTTGAATTACATGGGAAGGGGAGGCGATGGAAAGGATGTATTTGGTACGTATTAACTCACTTTCCTTCCGCCTACCTCCCCTCCCCCCCCCCCCTCCAGCACGATATTTTTATGTTTCTTGAATATTGAAGGGGGAACTTCGATATTTTCGGGCCAAAAAACCGGCCCGTTTTTGACGATTTTTTTGTGACGTAGCCATTCAACTTTATTTCCTCAAATAAATAGCATATTAAACTATAACTTTTGAAGAATATTCGCTATTGTTTTGAGCAACATTGATTGTAAACCTAGTCCATGGCATCCAATTTTGGTAGTCATGTCGTCGAAAAGGTACTTTTTACGGTGCCCATCGTAGCGACTTGACGAGTCATCTGAAACATACAAATCGATATTCGTTTGAAAGATTATAAGTTTATCTAGGTAGCCCCGAAGAATTTTTGTTGATATTTCAATTTTTCGATTTTTGGCAGATTTTTGAAGTTGAAAAAGTGACGCTTTTTGTCATTTTGCCTAAAAACACGATTTTTAATTAATTGTTTTGAGAAAAGTATCGACAATTTTCATGATATCTCGACGGGACTACCTGGCAAAAAGTGTATAAATTATGTGTTAAAAGTTTCAAATCGATCGGCCAAGCAGTTTTTACGGTACGATGGTCACCGACTTTGAAAACGTTGGTTTTGGGGAACGCTCTTCAAAGCAGCGAGCTGCATGGAGCCTTGTATGAAACGCGGGTTTTCAAAAAACTGTATCTTTGTCAGTTTTGCTTCGATTGGCCCAAACATTTTACATAATATTCTTGAAAGGATCAGCATTCAGGGAAAAAATGTTAAGAATATGTGTCCCCAAAAACAATTAAATACCGAAGTCCGCCCTTAATCGGTTATTTTGAACAATGAAATATCTGTTACAAACCCATTTGATAGAGATGGAAATATTGGTTTCTAAAACAATTTATCTACTACAGAAGAGATCTAGATAGAGAGAGAGAGAGAGAGAGAGAGGGGGGGGCAGGAGCAAAGCCAGAATGTCGTAGCTGTAAGATCGAAACCCTTGATCGCCCTTCCGATCTAGACCAACACGCCCCCGGTAATCTCAACACCCACCCACCCTGTCACATCTTCCTTCCCCCTCGAGTTCAGGAGAGAAAGGGTGGGTGCTTGTGACCTGCCCACCAAAAAAAAAAAAACAAAATGCCCGAGGCTCTTGTTCGTCTTCCCTTCCGGATCCTTCACTTTGTGTCTGTTTCTCTTCATTTCTCCTTGTTTCATTCTCGCATTCTCTCCCTCTCCCTCTCTCACACACAACAAGCTATCCTTTCTGCCTGGCGGGGTTTGGCCGCGCTTATCAACTCCCCAATCCCCACCGTCGTACGCAGTGCGCGTCCGTTGCTGGAGGGCAGGTGAAAGGCAGACACCCGTCATCTCTCCAACGGCCGTCAATTTGGCAAAAAAAAAAAACACCCCTTGGAGGAGCAGGAGAAGACGAAGAAGAAGAAGTGACAGCAACTTTTACCGCCCGCAGCGATGGAACTGTGGACGCCGGCGGCCAACTAGCCGGGCGAGTTGGCTGGCAACCATGGGGCCTTTGCCGCACCTAACCTCACCTGCCTCGTGCAGCTGAAACGCACAGGCAGAAAACGCCCAGTAACCTAACTGGCGCCTAGATGATAGCGAAAAGATGCGAGAATCGTCGCGCATGAAACTGTCAAATCCGTAGCGAGAGTTTTTGTTTGTCCGCACGTGTAGCAATTGAAAATATTGCACGGAGAACACGAGCGAAATTATGTCCAAACTTGGCCAAAGATTGGCTCAATCTCGCGAGAAAGCGGTTCAGGAGGTTCACCTTTCTCGCGCTATCACTGGTAACGCGCTCCAGGAGGCGTGGGTGAGTGAGGAGCGGCCGGTGAAACGTTGACGCGTTGTCCAGGATGACTCAACCTCTGATCGGCGGTCGGTGAGGTGATGACCGGACCGCAAAAGGCACAGAACGTGCCCATCTAAGGGGTTCTTATAACCATCAGTGAGTGGGATAGCGTGTGCACCGTACTGGGCCCATCCAGGAAGTCCCATTTCCGGTCGCTCGAAAACTGCTACCGAGAAAGATACCCGAAACGATTCGTCGATTGTTTGTGGTCAGCTAAGCTCGCGCGCGCTCTCTCTCTCTCTCTTTCTTTCTCTCTCACACTCTCTCTCTCTCTCTCACTCTCCTGTCTCTTGGCAGGAGATCCCAACCACCGCACCCTTCTCCTCGTCTGCCCGCGAAGCACCCAACGTGCATGCCGTACCGCATGCTAATTATGCGGCGATCGACGCTTGGCGCAACCAAGCACCTAGTGGCGTGCGGATCGGTCCCGTCCCGTATCAACACGTCGCCGGCCGTCGACGGGCGTAACGCGCGATCGCGCAGGATGTGATGATCCCCGGGAATGGCCACGGTGCGCACGGTGCGCTCCCGGGAGTGTTGCGCTATGCCATCTGCATGCATAACGACCATCCGCCCGTCCGTCCGTCCGTCCGCCTGTCCAGTGGAACGCGGCAGCATATTGATGTATTTGCTATTCATCCACGGCTCGTCGGCGTGGGCGGTTTGCGGGCGGTGCGACGCAGGGTTTTGTCGCAGGACGTGATCCGGGTGCTTAAGAGAAAAGCGCAGACCGGGCAGGGCCCGCCCGGAGTGGTTTGGTTCGCAGTTTAGCTGCGGCACGGTGACACCACGGTTCGATCAGTTCCATCGGAGCCACGCACCTTGCAGCACACCAGCAGCACATCGTCCACGGGACCACTATCAGGGACGTCTCGCCGGGGACCTACACTCAAACTCTACTAGGGGGCCCCCAGGCCCTAGGCCGCAGAAAAAAAAAAAAAAAAAAAAAAACCACCACCCCCTACCAACCGCACCCGGGTCGGGCCGTTACCATCGTTGACTTGGAATTGGCAACTTGGCAAGATGTTGGCATAGCTAAAAGATTTGGATTTAGCTATTCAACTTCTTGTTTATTTTTCCAATTTACTTACATCCAGACAACACGCGGTAGTGGTAGTGGTAGTAGTCGGCAGTCGAGGCGTTGTCCTTGTGCGTGTGTTTGTCGAGTGTATCTATGTGTATCGGTGTGTGTTAGTGTGTGTGTGTGTGTTTGTGCAAAAAATCCTTTCCCCGGGCGTAGAGGAAAAGGTCTCTTATCTCCCTGCACCCCTCCACCCCCTCCCCCGGGTTCCAACAATCAATATCAAGAGTCCGAGACACCCAGAAGCAGACCAGACATTTTCCAGCGCTTCGTGATCGTGCCCAGTGTCCCCGTTACTCCCCCCCCCCCCCCCACGTCACAAAAGTAAAAAGCAGTAGTCTATCAACCTCAGCAGATAACACCCGCTGTGGAGGTGGGTCCCGTTGAAAGGGGCCCCTCCCTGACGGGCCACTCACGCACACCCGCAACCCCGGGTACCCGGTAAAATGGTGAAATAAAAAAAAAAAAGACGAACTTCGCGCGCGATAGCGGGATCACCGCTTTTCTACCACCTTTTTTAGAGGGGCTGCGCGTGAAGCGGCACGGAACCGCTGCCTGCTATCCTGTTATCCGGCCGACACAGGCCGGCGACAGAGTCACCGAGACGGAACGAGTGGGTCACCTGGTGTCCGCGCGTCGGCGATCGATGGGGTGCGAAAAGATATGGGGCTGATTGGTGGTTTGCTGACACCCGTTAGCAGCCAGGGAGTATGGTGTATGTTCGAGCGTGTGCGTTACCCGTTTGGATCAATAAAGATGGCACCCCGACCGAGTTTGGGTTGGTGGGTTGTGCGCTACGCTCTGTACACCGGCTCTCTCTCTCTCTCTCTCTCTCTCTCTCTCTCTCTCTCTCTCTCTCTCTCTCTCTCTCTCTCTCTCTCTCTCGCTCACGCTAACTTATTCCATGCTTCTACTTCTCATCATCCCTAATTGAAACCCCTGTTTTTCATCCCTCCGGGTCACCCCCCTCCACGAAGCTCAAAGGAACGCGTCGGCTGTGCGTCGTGAATGGGCCCACGCCCACCCCCCCCCGGACGTTTATCGAGCAATTGATTGAAGTGGATGGTGCTGGTACTGGGGGGGGTAGAGGACACCGGCAGCGCCCTCTATTCCGCCACCGCATTGATGAGGCATTGATTGTAGCGTCCTTGGCCAGCTGCGATCGCGCTCCACATCGATCCAGAACCACCAGCAACAACAACAACAACAACACAACTGGCCATCGTTTGAAGGGAAATGAAAGCAGGGAAGTAGCAGTAAGTTCTCACCTTTCGTAGCGTTAGGCCCGTTAGGCTCGGGCTCTACGTCACACTACGCGCTTTTGTTCGCAGCCCACCCGTTCACCTCACTCACTAAGGGGGGTCAGCCCAGAAGAAGCTCCTCGATCGCCCACTCTGGACTCTGGTCGAAAAAAAAAAACTGTCAACAACCGCGTCACACGGCCGTTTGCTGCCCCCGCTTTGCACTGTTTGTACGCGTGTACCGGTGTCTGCTAATGCTTGCTTTAGCTTCTTTTGTCAAAAACAGTCAAACACTACTCAACAGCACAACATGCACCAAAACAGCAACAGCAACAGCAAGGTTCTGCACCACCTCGACTGGCTTGTCGAGGTGTTTTGCGCGGACACTAGGATCAGCGCAGCGCAGCGGTAGCACTGCTCTACACACTGCGCCAGACACTAGCACAATGACACTTACAGACTACTCGACTAGCGAGACAGAGCAGTCAGTGCGACACTAACGTCGTCGTCGTTGCAGGTGACGTTGAACCTGGGCTTTTTGTGTGCGCCCGCACTAAGCACACAGCTCGGTGAGTTTTGCTTTTTTTCTTCCCCTGCCCCCGCTTGGTGCCGGGTGCTCAAAAACAAAACAAAAAAAAAAAAACTCTAACTCTGACCACACCACCAAAATCGGAGATCGAGTGCGGTGCGGTGCGGTGCGGTGCGGTGCGGTGCGTGTACGTGTGTGTGTGTGTGTTTGTGTGCGTGTGTGAGCGCGAGGGCGCGGGCGCGTGCACGAGATGTGCGTCCGGACGCGACGGTTGTCTATGGTCGAATGTCCAATTCACCTGCCGGCCTTCGCCGTTATAGTTGTTTGGTTCGCAGCACCTGGGCTGGCTGGCTGGCTGGCTGGCTGGCTGGCTGGCTGGGCTACCGCCACGACCCCGATCACGATCCCGAACCAACAACGACGACGACGACGACGACGACGACGATGATGACAGTGATGATGCACCCTGCTTCCTCTCCTGTCCCATCTCAACCTGCTGCAAATCGCAAAGGCGCGATCTTCGGGCATTTCGGCGACAGCGAAGCAGCCGCCACCAGCCACCAGCCATTTCTCCAGCAGCAGCAGCAGCAGCAGCAGCAGCAGCTGGTGGTGCTTTCGCTGCCGAACGGCCGAAGATTGGCGTGCGCTCGGGCTCGGGCTCGTGGAGATCGCCGTGGACCACTGCCCGAATACGGAAAAGAAAACGCACACACTCACCACCCGTTCGCCCCTCTTCCCACCCCCGGAACGATCGTCATCTCGTGTGACTGCTTTCGCCTGGGCCGGCCGGCCGGCCAGCCACCCAACCAGCCAGCCAGCCAGCCAGCCAGCCAGCCAGCCAACGAGTCAACGAGCCCGCCGGCTGTTCGGGCATTCTTCTCGCTTTCGCTCTTCGCTCTGTTCGGTGCGGTCGCGAAAGCCACACACGTCCCCTTCCAACCGGTACCCAGCAGCAGCAGCAGCGCACTATATCCAGAATAATGTGGTTCCCGGGGCGAGCGAGCGAGGAGAAAAAGGGGGGGGGGGGAGAAAACCGAGAGTCTCACCACCTGCGACACGGGAGGCGGAAGGGGGGGGGGGGGGGCGGGGGGGGGGGATGCGTGATTTCGCACGCTCGCACGCATCAGCACCTAGCAACGAGCGCAAACCCCTTCAATCTCGGCTTTCTGCCCCTCAACTTCTCACCCATTTTCGGAGGCGCTTGTTTGGCGCTGTCGGTCACAGCGGCGACAACGGCGACAACGGCGACGACGGCGACGACGGAGAAAGTGAGACGCTAGGGGAAACGCTAGCTGGCTGCGCCACATACCTAGAGACCTAGAGAGTCTTTTTTGTTTTTGCTTTTGGAGGACTTGGAGAAGAAGGAGAACACACCGAAAGTGCGTTACCGACCTGGGGCGAGCCTCCTGAAGGGGTCCTGAACTGTCCGCAACTGTTTGGCGACCGGGACACCAGCACACCGGCACAGCGCAGCAGGACCCAGGTGGGGGGGGGGGGGGACATGTGGCCTTAGTAGCCGGTCCTTACGAAGCTGGATTCAAGAGCCGTACTGGGTGGTAAATCTTTAACTAGATGATAATAATACTAGAACAGAACTAGAACTTTCTCGACCTTTCCGATATTCTGATTTCTGGTCTCCACTGCTACTATCAGATTTTTCTGGAGCTGCAGCGAAAACCAGAGAGAGAAAGAGAAATGCCAGTTTGTTCGTTGTTCGTCGTCAGACATTCCTTTGCATTCCTTGTTTTTCTGTCGTTTAACGTCGTCGCATTAAGGGGGGACTTTGGTATTTTCGAGTCCAAAACAGGCCCATTTTTGGCGATTTTTCTGTGACGTAGCCATGCAACTTTATTCCCTCAAATAAACAGCATATTGTACTAGAACTTTTGGAGAATAATTGCCATTTTTTGGAGCAACATTCATTGAAAACTTCATCCGTGGCGTCAAATTTTCGGTAGGCGTGTCGAGGAAAAGGTACTTTTTACGGTGCCCATCGTAGTGACATGACGGGTCATCCGAAATATACAAATCGATATGCGTTAGAAATATTAAAAGTTTATCTAGGTAGTCCCGGAGAGTTTGAGTTGATATTCTAATTTTTCGATTTTTGGTAGATTTTTGAAGTTGAAAAAGTAATGCTTTTCGTCCTTTTGCCTAAAAACACGATTTTTAATGAATTGTTTTGAAAAAAGTATAAACAATTTTCATGATATCTCGACGGGACTACCTGGCGAAAAGTGTACAGATTATGTGTTAAAAGTTTCAAATCGATCGGCCAAGCAGTTTTTACGGTACGATGGTCACCGACTTTGAAAACGTTGGTTTTGGGAAACGCTCTTCAAAGTAGCGAGCTGTATGGAGCCTTGTATGAAACGTGGATTTTCAAAAATCTGTATCTTTGTCAGTTTTGCTTCGATTGATCCAAAACTTTTACACAATACTCTTGAAAGGGTCAGCATTCAGGGAAAAAAGTTAAAAACATGTGTCACCAAATCCAATATAATTCTGAAGTCCCCCTTTAACGGGAGGTTAAACAGTTTTTTGTTTTAAAATCGAATTAATTATTTACATCTTTTTTTTTTCAAAAAAATTTCAACCCTTTCGTGAATATTGTGCCAAACGTTTGAATCAATCGAAACCAAACTGGAAAAGTTATAGATTTTTGTAAAGTCGCGCCTCGTGCAGTGGCAGACACGCATTTCTAAAGCTGATGCCATGGACGTAAGTTTATAAAATATATTCTCCAAAATACAACAAAATTTTCTACAAAAGTAGTAGTTCATTATGGCAGTTGCAGGTAAATACTTTTCAAGAAACAAATCTTCAAAACTGATCCGTTCTTCGTGGGAATCAAAAGACTTGCCGCTTAAGCGACGAACCCGGTTTCATGAATGAACTATCGTGAAAT
>NC_064879.1:4926325-4976325 GCF_943734665.1 Anopheles aquasalis
GGGAGAGGGAGAGAGCACGCGAAGGAAGAAGCTCTCGTCGCGCTACCCTGCGGACGCTGGCCAGACTTTGCGAATCAAAACCGCTGTGCGTCCTAATGCGCTCCCCCCCCCCCCCCCCCCCGCGGTACCGGGACCGGTAAGGCGATCGCGAAGTGATTCGAAAATCATTAGTCAAGTGGCGTGCAGGGCAGGGCGCGAATGGCATGCCAGGTGCCAGGTGCCAGGTGCCAGGAGCGGCCCCCGCGATCTGCTGCCGGCGACCGGTTTTCGGCTCTCTCGCGCGCGCGAGGCCAGACCAGGCCAACCAGGTCCAACTCTCGCTCGCTCGCTCGCTCGCAGCTAGATTGGGGCTTCCGCTCCCCCACCCCCTACCTCCAGCCGTCCCTTACGGCCATGCCAAAAATATGTGACGAATGGAACGAAAGGGAAAGAGATGGTAGACGCAGCAGCAGCAGCAGCACCATTAATGGGGCTGAAAAGAAATCCGTCACAAATATTTTCCTTTTTTTTTCCCCCCTCGTCCCCCGTGCTGCGGGAACAGGTTCTCATCGGGCAGTGGGATGCGCGCGCGCCGTTTGCTGACTCGCCTGCGGATCACTAGCGAGAGGAGCGGTACGGTACCAACCAGGCACCAGCACAAGAAGCGCAAGCAGCGAAGCGAAGGGCGTGCGACGAGGGGAAAGAGGGTCGCTTCCACGTCGCGGTCGGGAAAGCCTCGGTCGCAGCGTGCAGATGGATGGAGATGCAAAGGAATGTCGCCGCGTCGTCGCAGAGACGTTGCGGTGTGGTCAGCAGCAGCAGCAGCAGCAGCAGCAGCAGAAGTGAGAGTGAGCCTAGCCCTCTCTAAGTGGATTGCACAAATGAGGTCAACACCGTGGTCGTCGTCGTCTCGGACCATTCAGTCGTCCATTCACGGTGTGATAAGAGTGCGCGCGCGCACATGAATGACAGCGGCCAGGGGGGTGGGGGGGAGGGGGGGCCGTCGTCGTCGCTACCCTCCGGGCCACTCGATTAGAGCCACCATCTGGCTCTTGCAGCAGCCATTCTCTGAAAATTCTTCAACTGAGCCTCCGAAAAGCGAAACACAGAGAGAGAGAGAGAGAGATGTTGTTGTTGTTGTTGTTGTTGTTGTTGTTGTTGTTGTTGTTGTTGTTGTTGTTGTTGTTGTTGTTGTTGTTGTTGTTGTTGTTGTTGTTGTTGTTGTTGTTGTTGTTGTTGTTGTTGTTGTTGTTGTTGTTGTTGTTGTTGTTGTTGTTGTTGTTGTTGTTGTTGTTGTTGTTGTTGTTGTTGTTGTTGTTGTTGTTGTTGTTGTTGTTGTTGTTGTTGTTGTTGTTGTTGTTGTTGTTGTTGTTGTTGTTGTTGTTGCTGCTGCTGCTGCTGCTGTTGTTGTTGTTGCTGCTGCTGCTGCTGTTGTTGTTGTTGTTGTTGTTGTTGTTGTTGTTGTTGTTGTTGTTGTTGTTGTTGAATGGCGACCTAATGACCGAAAGGTGACGTAGCAGCAGCAGACAGATCGCCGCTGACATCCCTTGTTGCGCGACGCATTTCCCAAACTAACCTTTCCTCACCTTCCCCTTTCCGCCTTTCCTCACCATCTCACGCACTACACTCTGCGTTCTGCGGGTGTCCTTTCGCCAACTTGTTGCTGCTGCTGCTGCCGCCGTTCCGTTGTTGTTGGCGCGCGGTCGCCGCGAGGCTACTTTCTTGAGATCGCCCGTCCGCGCGGGTTTGTCTGCTTTTTACAATCCCACAATCCCCCCCCCGGGTTCGGCCATCGCGGGCACCGTGGCAAGCAGTCCGTTCGCTTTCCCCTCGGTTCCCCCTGTCTTGCACTCTTTCGCAGATGCAGCAGCGGCGCTGCACGGTGCGCTATGTGTTGCTGGCGTTTGCGCATCGCACACGCAGCGCACTACCTCCCCCCCCCCCCCCTCCCGGGGCACCCGGGCTGGCTCCGTGGCCGTGACGTGAGGTTAGGTTGCGGAAGGCGGGGAATCGATTGCAAAAAAAAAACAACGAGACAGGAAAGAAAAAAGTAGTAAAAATAAAAACAGGGGCGGCCGGATTGATGGAGTACCTGTTTGACTTATTTTTTTTTTTTTTATGAGTGTCCCCTTCTCCCAGCGCGGCCAGGGGCCAGGGGCCTGGACTTTCCTTTCTCGCGCTTCTCTGCGACTTTCTCACCGGGAGGCACGCAGGCACGACTGTGTGAGGGGGCCACAATCCAGTCGCGCTAGCCACTGCCGCTTCTTCGCAGCCCGCAGGCCCCGAATGGGTGTCCAGCACCCGATATCCATCAATTGATTTCTAATCATGTCCGTTCCGTTTCATGTTGTGTTTGTGTTGTGTCGGCTTTGTTGTTTGTTTCATTCTGGGTTCCTCGGACGACGACGACGACGACGACGAATCCGGAATCTGGAATCCGGAATCCGGAATCCGGTATCCGGGAGTCGTGGAAGAACGGGGGGGGGGGGACGGGTGCACTGGTTTTTTTTTTTCGGTCCACAACGCCCAGAAACGCGAGTTGTCAGCCCAGTCAGCCCAGTCAGTCAGTCACCCAGTTGACACAGATTTCTTTCCTGGCGGGCATCCTGTTCCAGTATGTTAATGCCCGGAGGGTGCCCGTGCGAGCGATACACCGCCCGGAGTCCCGGCCGTACCCGGCGATCGGGAGGCGATCTAGCGCCCAGATGCGCCGCAGAGCACTCGCCTCGCCTCGCCTCGCCTCGCTCGCCCCGAAGAGTTCGCCCAAAAAAGTGGCCGGCCAAAAGATTGTTTTGCCAAGATTCGCGCGAGATTCGGTATTCAACACGCGGAGCCTCGAGCGCTCACCCAACCCCACACGCACGGAATGGCAAATGGCGCTGGACGTCTCGCTCACTTCTTTTATTCATTCGCAATCGGTGAACCAACCAACAAGCTAGCGGTGGTAGTAGGCTACCGGTGGGTCGCCCACGCCCGTACAGTTGCCCTGCTGGATCGGGAACATCTGCTCCAGGTCGATGTCGTAGCGCGGTAGCTTCTCGCTGGCGAACGCAGGAAAACAAAAGGGAAATAAAGTGGTGAGCGCCGTGCCACCGGCAAGAAGGTGCATTATCTTACCGGAGGAAGCTTTTGACGTTGGTCGGGAGGGTCGGCTCACGGGCTAGCATCAGCGCGGACAGGTACTTTTGCGATTTGGTCTTCTCGGCGCAGTGCATCAGCAGCGCCCAGGCCCGGTAGTCCGTGTCGATCACGTAGGTGTTGTAGATTTCCTCGTCTAGCAGAGAGAGAGAGAGAGAGAGAGGGAAGGAAATGCGACAGGTAAGTGAGAAGAAGATGCATCGTGGGGGCCTAGGCGGAAGGGGGCCATCTACAGGATGTACCATAAAAAAATGAGAATGTTTTCGTTGCTCTGTGTTGGAGTTTTTGGTTTTTTTCAAACACCAGCATGGCATTAAGGGGGGACTTCGGTATTTAATTTTTATTTGTGACACATGTTTTTAACATTTTTCCCTGAAAGCTAATCCTTTCAAGATTATTGTGTAAAAGTTTTGGATCAATCGAGGAAAAACTGACAAAGATACAGATTTTTGAAAATCCGCGTTTCATACAAGGCTCCATGCAGCTCTCGCTACTTTGAAGAGCGTTTTCCAAAACCAACGTTTTCAAATTCGGTACTCATCGTACCGTAAAAACTACTACACCGATCGATTTGAAATTTTTAACGCATAATCTTCACACTTTTTGCCAGGTAACCCCGTCAAGAGATTATTAAAATTGTTTATACTTTTTTTAAAACAATTCTGTAAAGCTCGTTTTTTTTTTTGGCAGAATCGCAAAAAGCATCACATTTTCAACTTCAAAAATCTGCCAAAAATCGAAAAATTGGAATATCAACAAAAACGTTCTGGGGTTACCTAGATAAACTTACAACATTTCTAACGCATATCGATTTGTATGTTTCAGACGATCCGTCATGTCGCTACGATGGACACCGTAAAAAGTAACTTTTCGTCGACACGCCTACCAAAATTTGATGCCATGGAATAGTTTGCCAATGAATGTTGCTCAAAACTATACCAAATATTCTTCAAAAGTAGTAGATTAATATGCCATTTATTTGCATCAATCAAGTTGAATGGTTACGTCACAAAAAATCGTCGAAAAAGGGCCTTTTTTTGGCCCGAAAATACCGAAGTCCTCCCTTAAGGGGGTATTGGTGTATTCGTGAGACTCATATCTATCAAATGATGTATAAAAAGTACTCGTGCAAAAGTTGTTTGATCTGAAAAATGTACTCAAACGCAACAGTGTCCATGACGATGTCGTGTTCACTCTTTTCACGATTGATCCAGCAACGAATTCCTGCACGAATATGCTCATATCGCCCCTAAAGACTAAGGATGGTCCAATAAACATAAAATTCAAGTCCATTTTCGACATCCCCGCTGGAATAATGGGGAGCAGTTGTGTCTAATGGTTTGAAAATGCAACCAGTTTTCATAAAATCCCATATTAAAATGTGTATATCAATTTTTTGAACGAACACATTTTACCATCGATTAAAGCAAACTTTGACACCCCAGGAAGTGTTGAGTTTCAGCAAGATGGAGGCCACTGTCATACGTCTAAACGGACTCTCAAACATGGTTGAAGGAGAACATGGATTTTTTGGTCGAAAGATTTATGCCCTCCAAGTGGTCCTGAATCAAATCGTTTTGCGCTATTCAATATGGGCGTTTGTTCGGCCTAAGACCTGTGAATCGTCACCCAAACAGCTGGCTCGCTTGCAATCGTTTATCACCAAAGCCTGGTCCTCTAAGTTGGACACCTAATGTTACCGAAGGGTGTTCTCGAATTCGCCACCGCTTGGAGAAATTAATTCAAGAAAGCAGGCTGACAAATCCACTTATTTTGTTTGTTTTTGATGCACAATGAAATATAAAGCCAATTTAGATATTTTAAAAACAGTAGAAAACCTAAACAAAATGGCATAACACTTTGATAAAGGATTTTCTCACTTTTTTTATGGTACACCCTCGTACACTTACAGCTACTCTCGGCGTGCACCCAGTGGGCCGGCTGACCGTAGTTCGGGATGATCCAGGTAATGTTGCCCTGCTGGATGGTGGCGGCCGGATCGTCCAGGAACGCGTACGTAAAGTTCATCGTCACGTACCCGTCGGAGGTGGAGAACGAGCTGCGCATGCAGCCGTACTCCGGGAACGTTTCCGACGACGCAAAGTACTGGATGACGTACCACGAGCCCATCATCGCGTTCAGGTTAAAGTGACGCATCGCCCGCACCTACCGCAGCCGAATAGTCGTGACGTTCGGGATCAGTAAGACCTTCAGGACCTTTTCCTCCCCCCCCCCCCCCCCAATCTGCTTACCCGGGGGCAGCGTTCGGTTTGACGTTCGCGTCTGCGCGGTAGCTGCGCGTTTCCACCATCGATCAGCAGCAGCGCTACTAGCGCCAGCAGCACAAGCAATGCTTCCAGGCGGCCACCAGAGCCGCGCATCATCATCCTTCTCCTCATCGTCTGTTTCCGAACCTGTATGGCAGATCAAAGGGGGGGGCGGGGGGGATAATTGCAGGTTCTAAAGCGCGTACGGCACGCGCCTCTGTCCACGTCACGCCAGTGAAACGCTAGCTCAGCTTTCGCTCATCATCAACACACGCGCGCCCATTCCACTGATTGGTTCCGGTTTTTTTCAACTAATTTTTAGGGGCGCTCCTAACGCCAAGTGGATGTTTTGCCAACAGCAACAACAACACCAGCAACCTGGCACTAGCCTATTAAAAAATCAGCCGATCTGATTCGATCGCTGTATCCGGATCGGTCGTGAGGGAGCGTTTTTGATTTGATGCTGCTTGGTGTTTGTGTTTGATTGGCGAAAACAATCAACAAGGGACCGCTGCGCCATCGCTACTACCTGCATTCGAAAGCTAAAGCGTGGAACACCTTAAATTTGGCCGGGCACTCTTCTACTCACTGCAGTGCCCCTAGTGGTCGCTTTGCTACTCTGTTGGTGTCTTTTTAAAGGTTATAGTCTTCTCTTTTAGTGATAAAAAATTTGCCAAAATTGAACTATACCATCAAAAGTTATCGCGCGATGGAACACGAAGGGTGAAAAAACAAATCTGCACACTTACTATGAAATCTAAATTTGACTGGAGTAAAAACCCACGTCAAACTGCTTTTTGGCAAAAACCAGCAGACAAATTTGACTTCAGCAGCCATAGAGGGAATACGATAGTAAGGTTTAAGTTCATTTACGCAGATAAAATGGCCCGTAAACTGCTCATTTGGCAAGCGATGTGCAGTTGTGGTTTGAAAACGAATGTTTTCATCACGGTAGGCTCCATGAATGGCCGTTTGTGCGAAGAAGAATGCCTGGAAAAGATCATTCTACCTTTTATTAAGTCTCTCAAAGGTCCTGTTGAGTTTTGGCCCGACTTAGCAGGATGTCATTGGAATAGAAACAACAGCATTGATTTCATACCAACAATCTTCAATCCACCAAATTGCCCACAGTGTCGTCCAATACAATTATATTGGGTTATTATCAAGAAATACCCAAAGAAGACTAAAGAAACAATGCAAAATGATTAAAAATCCATCGGGAATATACAAATGGTGGGAAAAATGGCCAATGAGACTACTTCCACTAGTGTGCAGAAAATGATGTGTCGCATAAAACCAATAGTGCGTAAATTAGTACGCAACGTGACCCAATAATTTAATCGCAATTTTTTCATGGATAGCTAGATAAAATACCTACAAAATGACACCTTTACCATGTGTTTAGCTTATTTGTGGCCTGAGCTGTGTCCTGTTTTATGCGGCTAAATTTAATGTGTTCCATGCTTTACCTGCTGCTCGGCGCTGCTAGCTACCTGTCCGAAGCAGTGTGCTGGTGGCTTCAAATTGTGTGCTGGTGGCTTCAAATTGTGCAGCAGGCTGGCTGGCTGGCTGGCTGGCACGGAGACACACACACACGCGTACACTCGAAATGACAATGGCAGCACAGCTGCTGCTGGCACTTACCCCCCTTGGTGTCACGGCAGGCGTCGTACGACTGAGATGAAACGCAGAGAGAGAGAGAACAAAGCGTCAAATTGCGCGTAACCTAGAAGGAATCCCGGGTTCGGTTCCGTCACGCAAGATAAGAACTCGACTCGTTCTCGAGAAAAGGCACGAGGCATGCATCCGCCGCCGAACACAGCAGCATCAGCGAGCATGTACAGCTTCCAGCCAGCCATTATCAGTATTGCACCCCCCCCCCCCCCCCCCCGCCGAAGGGCAACGTGCTGAAAGCTAAGCATACAGCATCCTGTTTTGCACAGCAGCACCATATCTTGGCTTCTTCTCGGCTCCGGCATCTCCAGAAACGCGCACCGCTCTGAAAGCGAAATCGCTGGCCCACATTTATCACCCTTCGGCCCCCCCCCCCCCCCTCTCTCGCTCGCTCTGCTGCCCGTGGCTGGAGTTGGACCAGCGGATGCGCGCAAAAAGGAAGGATCCCGGCCGGAACCAGACACAAGCAGGGCTCCCCGCGATTGAGGTCGATCCGATTCGATGCCGGAGCGCTCCTAAAACCGAACGGGGGGTTCGGTTCGGCGGCGGATGTGCCTTTTCTGAGCGGCCCGGCAAACCGGCAAAGCCCGTTCCCGTGTTCCCGTTCGCGACCCGGATTTCTGCTTCGTTCGGCTGCTTCGGAGGGCCCCAAAAAAGGGCCGGCACGGGGGTCTTCGCACGGGCAGATGGTCCTATATGACCATATGGGCGCGACCTTCCAGCTTGCACCGGTCCGGATGTGTCACCAGCGTGGGGTTGGGTCAAAGTCAAGGCACGGGGCCTCGGACGCACCATGCAACGTGTCTCCGGCCCGGTCCCGCTTCCTACTTTCACGTGGCCCACGAGTCGACACCGGCGAGGCGAAGCCCTGATAGGGACCCATAATAGAGCCGTAAACAGAAACACGCCCCGGACCTTACGCCCGGTCCAAATCATCATCGTTATGGCGAGATAAAATAATAAAATGTCGTACGCCAGGCGCGGACAGCGAGACACGCTGGCTACGCGGGCAGCAGCACCACCAGCCGGCGTATGTGTGTGCTTGGAAGGGCCAAGTTCCCGGGCCATTTGGGGCAGCGCGCGCGCGCGCGCGCGCGGACAGAGAAAGCTAAAAGAAGTGACCTGGAGATTGGCGCCCGGCCGGGTGAGTAGAAGTGAGAATCGGCAAGCCAGCGCGGCGGGGCACAGAAATAGAAACGACCTAACGCGCGCAGCCGTAAACAACAAACGGAGGATGGCAAACCACACGGGGGGGGGGGGGGGGGGAACAGGGGCGAAATGGGGTAAAAGAAGAAGCGAGCGAGCGAAGACGCGGCGGACAGCGCGAACCAAGAAAAAGGAAACGAACGTAACGAATGTGGAGAAAATGAACGAACAAAAAAAAAAATAAAAAAGAAAGAGGTGTAAAAGAAAACGGAAAAAGGAAAAAGAAGGCGAAGATGAAGCAGACGGAGGGGCAGAGGTGGAGGGAAAAGAGGGAGAAAGGTGCGGTACGCGGTGGAAAAACAGCAGCACCGCAAAGGAGCAGCAGAAAGAGAAGAAAGCAGGTTGACCAAGGGGTGAGCCGGGACGTAGAGAGCGAGAGAGAGAGAGAGAGAGAGAGAGAGAGAGAGAGAGATGTGCGTGCGTGCGTGCGTGCGTGCGTGCGTGCATGTCCAAGAAAACATATCAGCACGGGCGACATATCGATCGTGAAAGTAGCGGAAAACGAAACGAAAACAAAGCGTAGAAACCAATAACCAACCCCGGGGGGGGGGGGGGGGGGGCAACGGTGGCAGCGGTGGCGGCGGTGAACAACAACGGAAATCGAAAAGAATGCGGGATAGCAAAGGCAAAGATAGATGATGATGATGATGATGATGATGAAGGGAAAAGGGAGCGAAAGAGGTGAATTAGCGAACACGCAGCGACGCAAGCGGTCAACGAAAGCAACGACGGGACCTAGCAGCAGCAGCAACAACAACAACAACAGGACGGAATGCGAAAATTACGGGAAAAAATTTGGGGGGGGGGGGGGAGGAAGAAGAAGTGACTGAAAGAGAAAGAGTGAAACAAAAAAAAAGGGTTAATCAAAGAACCAATAACAGTAACATTTATTTTTATTAATCATAATAATTATATTATTAATAATAACAATAATACCTCCGCCTTCCTCTCACCCCCCCCACAGGGGGCCGGATGTCAATATTATTGATCAATATTTTAGGTTACTCGAATTGAACCGTTCTGTGATTCTCCAGAACCGGGCAGAAAGGGGAAAGCGGAAACCCGAACGTGTGGGCCCGGTCATGGTCAGCACCCCGCTTCGCCTGGGGTTTTTCGGCGGTGGATCGTCCGAGACCCAGACTGATTGGACAATTTCTCTTTTCGGTGGAGGCTCGCGAGCACCGAGGAGAGGAGCTGGGCTGGGCTGGTCTGGAATGTACGAATGATCGCTGAGTGATCGGAGTGGTTGGTGCTGGGGCCACCGGTGTTGACACTGGCCACCGGTTGGCCATGGTTGGAATGCGGGTCATGAAGCCGCCGGGCAAACGACGAGCAACGGGCGGTGGCCAGCTGGTCAAAGTGAGTTGGTCGCTCGAGAGTTGAGAGTGATGCAGCGGCATTGCCGTCGCGCCGTTCTGCTTCTCACGCATCCCTGCAGTGGGAAAGTGGGGGGGGGGGGCGCATAAATGGTCAGATAAATAATCTCTCTCTCTACCCCCTCCGTTCCGCTCCACCCCCCACCGAGAACCCCAGAATTGTACCGGTAGTCTAGCTAAACGACGCACTGTGTGTGCCACCGTAGTTCCCGCCGCGGAAAGATAAACATTAGCATCAAACAACAGCACAGAATGTGACGCTAGGAAAGCCGCTGCCGCTGCATTACGCGGGATGCAGAGTGGATCAAGGGGGGGGGGGGGGGGGGTGGGAGAGGGACTTTCACGAGACGGGGCGGATGGGCACCCTTTTGTTTTGTCCCAGCAGCCACCCCCCCCCCCCCCCCTACGGCATGCCGAGTGCGTAAGCGCTGGGAAGCATTAATTACAAATCATAGCTGCAGCATAAGGTAAGGTAAGGCTGCTGCAAATGGGGGGAAACTTTGGGGTGAAAGTAGGGGTTGATGAGCGAAGGGGCGGCTTCCGCCTTGAAGCATCTGCTTCCACTGCCCGGAGAAGGAAGGAAGGGAACCCTTTTTTTTATTTTTTGGACCCCCCTGGGAGTGGACGAGGGAAGGCGCCGGGTGGCGTGCGAAATTCGCTAGCTCAATCGCCATTGTGAGCCAGCTACTACGAGGTAGGCCATTTTGGGGGAAGGGTGAGTGGGGGGGGGGGGGCGAAAGTGAATTTGAAGTGAACCGAACCGAACCGAACAATTGGCTGAGAAAGAGGGGGAGAGGGAAGGGAAGTGATGGAGGAGTGTGATCCGAATCGATTACCGTGGCGTAGGCTGATGAGCTGATGCGCTGGATGGGCGGGCAACGATTATCGGTTTCGCGTAATTTGGGGGTTCCGATGCGCTCGGAGCCGCATGCCAGCACGCCAACGCCAGGCGGCCAATGAACCGCGGCATCATTACGACCCACAAGCGGAAAAATCGATCAAACAATTTTAACTTTTTTCACTACCATTTTCCCGTGGTGACATCAGGGAGATCAGGCGCCCGATCCCCAGGCACCGGTACCGCAACGGGTATTATAGGTACCTGAGTTAGTTCTTGTGGTTCTATTAATAGATGGAGTCCTTTCTTTGGGGAAAGTATGATAAGTCGTATTTACATGTTTTTTTTTTAAGTACGACTAAAAAGCGTAAATCTATATATTTAAAACGCAATATGATGCTGCTGATAAAATTTACTACAAGATTTGTTTTCCTGAAAAGTCTATTTGGCGGGGGAATACAGGGTGAGTAAAAAAAAACTGCAACACAGTTAAGGGTATTTTCGGTATTTTCAGGCCAAAAACAAGCCCGTTTTTTACGATTTTTTGTGACGTAACCATTCAACTGTATTTTTTCAAATAAATGACATACAAATCTACAACTTTTGAAGAATATTTGGTATTATTTTGAGCAACATTCTTCGAAAAATTAGTCCGTACCATCAAATTTTGGTAGGCGTGTAGTCGCACAGGTACTTTTTACGGTGCTCATCGTAGCGACATGACGGGTCATCTGAAATTTACAAATCGATACTCGTTAGAAAGATTATAAGTTTATCTAGCTATTGCCGGAGAGTTTTGGTTGAATTTCCTATTTTTCGATTTTTGGCAGATTTTTGAAGTTGATAAAGTAATCACAATGATCAAACCGGGTTCGTCGCTTATGTTTTCAGGGCCAAGTCTTTTGATTCGCTCAAAAAACAGTGCCTATCGGAGCTGCGTGATGGGTCATCAGAAACATACAAATCAATATTATTTTGATAGATTATAAATTTATCCATGTAGTTCCGTCGATTTTTTGTTGAATTTCTCATTTTTCGATTTTTGGCAAATTTTTTAAGTTGAAAAAGTGATGCTTTTTGTCATTTTGCCTAAAAACACTATTTTCAAAGATTTGTTTTGGAAAAAGTATCAACAATTTTAATGAAAACGCGATGATGCTACTTGGCAAAAAGTGTACAGATTATGTGTTAAAAATATCGAATCGATCGGTGTAGTAGTTTTTACGGTACGATGGGCACCGACTGGTTGTTTTAGGAAACGCTCTTCAAAGTAGCGGGCTGCATGGATTGTTGTATGAAACGCGGATTTTCAAAAATCTGTATCTTTGTCAGTTTTTCCTCGATTGATCCAAAACTTTTACACAATACTCTTGAAAGGATCAGCTTTCAGGGAAAAATGTTAAAAACATGTGTCACAAATAAAAATTAAATACCAAAGTCACCCCTTAAAACGCCATATCTTTTTCATTTTTGTTTGGATTTTATTGAGTAAGACCAACAAAATTTGGGAATTTCATAAACTTTTAGAATCAGTTTAGTTTTTTTTTTTTGGTATATAACTTTTTGGATGAATTATGGTCTTGAGACCGTGAAGAGGCCTTACTTCGCTTGGCGGCAAGTGGCAACAAATTCATCTGCAGAAATTTATTAGAATCTTCATTGTAGTCCGTTAGGCATGCAAACAATTTATGTGAAAGCCCTGAAGATTCCAAAAGAACTCTGTTTCTTCCCTGAAAGCAACCGAGACAAGAGATTTGCGAAAAAAAGAACGTTCCACACTTCATTTCGACGTCTCATTCGCTGTAAATATCTACGAACGTAAAAAACGCAGGACTTCTCCGTTTGTTGTGTTTTGAAGAGCAAGATTAGACCTAAAAAATGACATAGTTTTCACCAGCTTGGGCAAACGCATCTCCTAGAATAAGTCAAAAAGCCACACAGCACCATGCGGGCAGCAAGCGATGGTTTCTTTTACGGTCTCAATACCATAATCCATCCAGAAAGTAACATACCGGAGAAAACTAAACTGATACTTAAATGTTATGTTATATTCCCGAAAAGGTTTTTTTTTGGTTTCAATGGTTTGTTGAAAAACCGGTGGAAAACTCTTCAGAAAACGTCGAAGCCGTATGCACCAGACATTGTTCTTTGCGGATACTTTCTGGATTCTGGTTATGGTGTGCTGGTACACCCAGGAAGTAAGGTGGCGCACTTTCCGGAAGTGGTGGACGGGGCACCATGGCACCTCGCATTCACTGTTCCAGCGGTGTCACTCCGCTTCCACAGTTCGCTGACACTTGGCACCCCCGGGCTGACCCTGGCCTTTGTTGTGCGGAGATCTCGCTCATCGTCATAATGAACGATGAAGACGATGAGACGCAAAATGCGCCACTTATCTACCCCCCCCCCCCTCCACCCCCCTCACCCACTGCTCCCTTTCCATTCCCATCGCGCATCATCCGCAGCTCGGACTCCAACAACGGCGACTCCGTGTGAACGAGTGGCGCATCGCGTGCTCGATTTCAGCGCCGCCGCCGCCGTCGTCGACGTGGAAGTGGCGCAATTAACGGGCTAGAGCACGGGTGCGACACCCTCCCCCCCCCCCCCCCATCCCCTCCTCACCAACATTGGCTGCTGTACGTTCGCACGGATTGATGAAAGTGAAAATTGAACGCACCGTCAATTTCCCTTTTTTTTCGAATTCTTTCGCCATCACTGCCATCCGGATAATGTCGGCTTGTTACAGTGCCTCGAGACCTGGCAAGTCTTGGAAAGAGTGGCGGAGGGCTATTGAGGAGGGAAAATTTGCCCCCTTCCCCACGCAGCGCTCGCGGTGCCTCGCAGGTCCGTCTTTATCGCATAGCGCGCATGGTCTGGCGGCGTCTGGGGTAGAGATAGAATCCCTTCGGTTCTACCACGCCATCAAATGCCAACACAGTAGACGCAGCAGGAAAGGGAAAGTCGATGAAAACAGCACATGCGCAGAGCTTTACGCAGTTCGGGGAAAATAATGATCAGCTTCAACCTAATGCCGGGTGAATGTGAAGGAAATGTGTCGTCGAAAAACTGCTAATTGATCTATGCCATCCGACACCGATGCTATTGGCACACTTGACACGCTGGTCTGCAAAGAAATATATGCCACCTATTATGACCTAGCACTCGTTAACAATTATTTATAATTCGCCTTTGTAAATAAGTTACACTTTCGATAGTGGAAACGCATAGTATGATGATAGTTCTCCACACTCCAACCCTTCTAACAAATGCATTAAGGATGAATGAAAAAAATGTGAACGAGTACAGGGCTTCCAGTGAACCAAATGTCATGAAATTTGGACTGAAAGTCCCTCGAAGATGCACCTTTAAAACAAAAATACTCACATTAAGATAGCGCTTCCAGAAATTTTCATTATGCAAAACAGTCCTGTTTACTTTGCGACAGACCATGTATTAAACAACGAGTGTTGTGGGAGATTGCAGCAAATAGCTCACAATTTTCAATGGTCAATCCATACCATTGCCGAGAACAGAAAAGCCGCTAACTCCTCTTTAATGTAAAAAAAAACTAGCGCAAATTTGCGAAATGGTGCCAAAGCAGAACAGCAACTATCACAGTGCCCCCCAAGTCTCAATTGAACACATTTCCCAGAATCCACTCGGGGATCGCGTACCTGTGAAGCGGCCAAACCTGTGGATAGGCTGACCTTGATCATGTGCGAACTGAAAAAATGGCGTCTATCTATACTTTAATGGATCAAGATTAAGGTCACGATCAATGTTCCACTGTTTGTGGAATTGATTCATGTGCCATGACCTTGGCTCTACTAAAACAACGGGAGTCTGGCAGCAGCAGGCCGCAGGTAGGCCACGAAAACGTAAACAAAGTCGTAAGCCAAAACAAAACAATCAAACAACTACGGCGAATGGCTGTACCAAAGCAGAAGAACAGCAGGTGCACTACTGCGCTGCGCCGAGCTGTCCGCTTTCCGAAATTCCCGGAATCGATCTGGGTCGGAGTCGATTCCGAGCCCCGAGTCGACTCCGACCCAGATCGATTCCGGGAATTTCCAGGGGGGGAGGGGGGGAGTGAAGTTTGGCGCAGCAGTAGTAACTGCGTTCCTTATGCTTTGCACTTTTTTGCAGGCGTGGAATCGAAGTGGAATTCGTGGGTGCGACTCCGAGCGCCCATCACAACTACCAACAAGCTAAAATGGGAATCCGCGAGTAGCTGCAAATTTTGAAATACACAACATGTATATACACACACAATAGTATACAACAAGTAAACATTTGTTTTGTCTTCCTATTATTTATGAAAAATAATATTTTATTTGCGCCTTTGGAACGGGTTTCCGTTGATTTAGTGATTACTATTGACCGTAACACACCGTTGCGTAGGCGGGCGGGCACACGTTCGGTGTGCTTTTGTTTGCCTGCGACGTGTGTACGTGCTTCTATTAGTTTATCCTATCCACCCTAAACTGCACCATAACTAGCTAAATCGTTTCATAACTCGCCATCGAGCACCTTAGCACCAAACTATAACAAACTTATTCAGGTCGTCGTTCACTTTCGACCCAGCACGATTGCGATTGGGATGGCGACATTGTTACGTGGTCTCGTGAATAAGATTGACGGGTAGAGCGGGGCTTTGCCCACACTGCACGCCACGGAACCGCAAATATACATATTTCATTTCATCATTTTGTGACCCCATCGAATCCGTACGTTGGTTTTGGGTGTGTCCGCATGTGTGTTTTTTTTTGTTTAAGTTTCGCGGAATAGCTATTGTTTTAAATGTTCTACTAGGGTGCGTAAGCTACCATCACACACTCCGAAGTGCGCCACTACGAAGTGAAACCTATATCATTCTAGCGTACTGTCCCTGATAGGCTTCGTTCTCGCTTCAAGGCTGGCTGATTCGCGGACCCAAATCACTAATGCCGCCCTGTGTATATCGCAGCGATCGAAGCAACGGTATGGGGTATTTAAGAGGAGTCAAAATCAAACGCTTCCCATTCAGCTGTCAACAGTCTGCCTATCTTTTTGCTGCCTTTCACGTAGTGATTTCCTTAACTACCTGAAATATGGTAGATGTAACCATTGATTTGGTACGACAGGTACAGCGCGAACGTCTGGAGACTTCACGCCCAAATGACGGTAATATTCGAGCAATGGGTGTGTGTGTTCAACCGGCCGTCGTGGTTGCTGGTGACGAGTCTACTTTTGTTCAAGAGTGTTAAGTAGACCATAGTGCGGCTACTGACAAATACTCGAATTGCTAGAGAGTCGATGTTCTTCAACGGCCTTGAATCAATTACATTTAGATGAAATAATTCACTGTGATGTCATACTAAATGGCAAATACTTTTGATGATTGTTAAAAATTCAACAACAAAAAATAGTTAGATCAAACATTATACAATAACCAGTAATCTTAGCGTTAATAGTTTCTACATACTAATATTACAAAAATGCAATGCAAAATGATTTCATCAGAGTGCAACAGATAATTCAAATAATATAAGAACGGTGGAACGCCTCGTTTTGTGCTACACTATCGGTATTCACCTTAGCATCGCAAAAACCGTAGATCGGCAAGGATGTACCTGAGGGTCCTACTTGGATGCTAATGGTCTTATCTAGGTGTAGAAGGAAAGCGCCGCACGTACCAAGCGTTAAACGATTTCCATTACTATGCTGCTGTAGCAAACCAGACCGTTCCGTTTGCTGTTAAAATCAGTCTCACCGATTTCGATATCAGCGAACAATACAAACATAAATGAAGTTTAACATCTTTTTAGTGCGATTACTATTGCAGCGTCCCAATCAGGAGAAGAGCAAATGAAACCCCTTTGGGAGTGCGCATCGAAACAAATTAATTCAATTTATTGAGCAATGCCTCCGCAAGTTCAAAGTGATTCACTAAAAATATATGATTTCACAGATAACAAAATGTTGCCATTCGTTCCTCCTGAATTATTCCTCCATATTTCCAATAGAATGGAAAGTGAATTTAAATGGAAGATACAATATACCCTAAACTGCACCAAACTGCAACTAATATACAATAGTTCATCGGCTCTGAGTTTCTTCAAATGTTATTGCTTTGAAGAAGCGAACAGAAAGCATAATCGAAACAAAACATGTTCGATTGTGTGCGTTAAGGTAAAAATCATAATGTAAAATATCGAGCAAAAAGAAAAACTATTTAAATCGAAAAAGGCAATCGAAGGTTTTCATGTCGATTTTTATAAATACGGATAGTATGAGTACGTATCGGAGTACGTACTCAAAGGATTTATGGTACAAGAATCAGAAAGTAGAAAATCCCGATTTAAGACTCGGTTAATTAGGAAAGGTTAAATAAATCGAAAAAAGCAATCAAAGGTTTCAGGATCATTACGCTTCGCATGAATACGGATCGGAGTAGGGATTCAATGGCACGATTACCACCAAGAATCAGAAAGTGGAAAATGCCGATTTTCGACTCGGTTAATTAGGAAAAGTTAAATAAATCGAAAAAAGCAATCAAAGGTTACAGGATCATTTCGCTTCGCATGAGTACGGATCGGAGTAGGGATTCAATGGCACGATTACCACCTGTATCTTGACCTTATCGCGAAACTCGCCGACCATGTACAGATTTGGCATGTCGTCACTGGTCCATTGTAGCTCGTCGAACGGTATAATATCATCAATATTAATGACACGCCGCTGGTTGGAGAAGTATGCCACCTGCACCCGGCAGCTGACAATGTATTCGTCATCGTCCTCGCGTCCAAAAACTAAGACACCAATCTGCAAGCACATGTGAACAGCAAACGTACGTGAATAAGTTAAAAATCATGACCATTCCAATGAAATTTGAAAGAAAACTCTAAAAAGCGTCTAGTGATGTGTTTTACAATCGGCAGGAAAAGAACTCCACCGCAAAAGGGGAACAAATGTTTAGTTTAGCGCATTTCCTTACAGCCGACAACTGAGAAACTCTAGCTGGCAACAGCTCGTACGTACCATAAAACGACGTTCGCCATTAAGCAAGCCGTTGGCGCCAACCCGAACCCGCACAGTACGAATAACGGCCTCCGGAATGTCCTGCTGAGCGTTAGCATTATAGTTGACATCGATAATGCGGGCGGCCAAGTAGCGAACCCCAAACGGGTACAGCTCCACCTCCCAGGCATCCGTACGAGAGTCTGCGGCAATAAGGAAACAACGAGAAAGAGAGAGCGTAAAAAGTTCCGCTTCCGCTGCGTAAAATGTTTACAGGGCAGGAAAAACAGGTTGCAACCTTGCAGTTGCAAAACCTACCTTCTCTTTCTAGGAAATTGACCGGCGAGAAGAACACTGAAGCAACGCGATGATACCTCTCGGCATTCTCCAGCACATCGGCCTGCACCTTCAGACTCCAGAGATCGTCCGTGTAAATGCGCGGTGTAAACTGCCGTCCACCGGTGGTTACTACATCCTGACTATGTGACCGAAAGGTGTGCGTCTCATAGCCGAGCGCATGGAAGTTCATCCCGTTGGCCACCAGGCCGATGACGGCCTTTTTATACTCCTGCTCCTTGGACTTCAACAGCAGCTCCGCCATCTCGGAAATGCTCATCATCGGATAGCGTACGTGCACCAGCACTCGGTCGGCAATCTCCGAAATCTGCTCATGCTTCTGCTTATCGTCCAGCTCCGGTTTGGCGTCAATCAGTGTCTTCTGGTTGGTGAGCCATTCGTCGACTCTCTTGTAGAGATCGTACTCGCTCTTGACAGCAAGATCGTTCTGCTGTAGCAGCCACTCCAGAATGTTCTGACTCAAGTTGACCCATTCGGGCTGGGCGGAGATCTGATCGAAATTCCACTTCAGATAGTTCTCAAGCGCGGTCACGAGCACGGACTGCTCCGTACACATCAGGAGCGAGTTGTGCAGCCACTCGATCATGTAACCCTTCATGGCAGCTTTCCCGATGTGGCTTTTCATAAACTCTACGCAGAGCAGCACCACGTCATGTACGTTGTACTTGTCCGCCAGTTTCATGATGTACACGGCCGTATCGACCGTCACCGTGATCTCACCCACGTACATGTACCGCAGGAACTGTGGAAACACGGCCTGGCACTTTTCGTCCTCCTGTAGGGTGACGACATTGTCACCAAACTCACGCCAGGCCGAGTTCATCAGCATCACGTCGAACACCTCGCTACTGGCGCACAGGATGACGCGATGGGCGGCGTACCGCTTGTCACCGACCAGCAGCACCACATCCGACGTGAGCCGCTCGGCGTACACACTCGCGATTTTTGTCAGCACCCCTTTGGCGTTATGTATCTGCTTCATGGCGGAGCGAGAAAGAGTGTGTGAGAGAGAGAGAAAGGATTAGCGCATAAAATCGAGATTCCGGAAGTTTCCGTGCAACGCGTTGCGGAAAGGAAGGAATAGAGGGCTTACCATTTGGCCGTGTACATCGTACACGCTCTCATCTTCATCCTGTGCCATGCAGCGCACCTCTCCATCCACCTCCATGGTTCTTGGTGGCGCAGTAACTTTCCACGGTAATGGCCTGCGTATATAGCGATGGTTCGTGGCGCGTCGCCCCACGAAACCACCCTTTCGAATGCCTCCTGGTCTTCGGTACACCGCACCAAGACCGAAGGGCCCCTGGGTCGAATCAATTGCGAATCTGCCAGAGAAAGAAGGAAGAATTAGATCATCTCGGACAATTGGATAGCGTCCATGCCATCATCCATCATCGGGCAAGACTTTGCTGTATTTACGCACAGCAACAAACAAACGTAGGCACAAAAAATAAAACCACTTTTCCGACGTTCCCCCGACCCCTACGCACGCACCCAAGGCGCAAATCACAAGGAAACCGTCGTTTTGGGCTGGTGGCGTACGAAAAGCAGTAGAAAATGCAATGGCTACTCACTTTGAAAATAAAAAATGTTCTGAAAAATGAATGCAACTTCTTTTTCATCGCGGGAGTCAACTCATTCGCAAACTCTCATTGCCATTCCCAGCAAAACATACCCGGCTTATGATGCCTGGTTCACTGCTTGATGCAAGGGGTTAACGATGTGCCGCCCACTGCCCAAGTGGATGACTTTGCCTTTGTCAGCGCTTCACGTATGACTTCACCAGGTTATTAAACATATTTTTTTCTAATTAACTATCAATGCGATTAAAGCAACTAATACATCAACCATCAGCTATCGACAGGACGAGTCGTGTTTTCGCTGCCAAAACTGCTGGTAAAATCGAGCAACACAAGTAGCGACAAATCGATGAAAAGTGCACGACCAACAATCGATCAACAATCGCTTTGTCAAACACGGACACGTGCCACCCACACACACACAACCCACGATGGACCAGTAAACTAACACACGTAGCCAACAGTCGGCAAATTGATTATCGCAACAACGCGCAATTCACCGCGCGGCCTTGTGACCTCGAATTCCTACACCCTCCCAGCCCACCCCGGGCGAGTGTCGTGCTTCCAGCATCCCCTTTTTTTTTGACACCCCATCGTGGAGGACGCGTGAGCATCAAACATTATGCTGTCTCCGGCTCGGCTCGACCGGTGCGTTAGACCGTCGTTGTTTGGTTATCGCAGGCCGATGACCCGCCGTTGGTGATAACCTTTCCGGCGGTGGTTCCACCACGGCACGCCGATGACGATGCTGATGGTACGCGGTAGCGTACCGATAGGACATCATCCGGGACCCGATGGTCGCGACAGCAAGGTGCAGCAAACAGCCGGACAATAGCGCCTAGGCCACGCAGTACTTACGCAGCAATCCGCACGGTAGCGCCACAGGAGCACGCGTGATCGGGTTGGGCCCGGTCGAGCCAGTTGTTGCGTACGGAACCCTCTACGCCCTTACCACCGTGCCCGGGTGCCGTGCGCCAAAGGACACTCGATCAACTCCTGCGTGTGCGCGTGTGCCAAGTGCAAAGGAGCCTTCGAATTGCACGGTGTGCGTAATCCAAACTCGCTTCGCGTCGCCGGTTTGTGTCGGAGAGCCGGTTTTGTGTCGGACCGGTTTTGTGTCGGAGAGAGGGGAGGGAGGGCGTTTGTCATCCCATACCAAGGAAGGCGAGCAAGCGAGATATACCGCGTCGCACAATATGCTGAGACAGACGGCGAAAAGATATATTGCGCTCGTTCCGGCACACGCCACCGTACGCAGCTTGTGCGCGGCTACGGTATCGAGGGGTGCGGAATCGCGACAGACCGCTAGAACAACGAACAACGCCGGCATCACTCCAGTACTCCAAGCTAACGATACCAGCAGCAGTGTGCTAGCGCGAGCTTCAATTTGGCGCAGATCTGTGGCCAACATTCGATTCGCCTCGTCGTCTTCGTCATCATCATCGACGCTACCGAAAGCATCATCCAGCGTAAGTATCCGTAGTGGGCGCGATCAATCCTTTTTCTTCTGCTCCGGCAAGAAGATCGCCGCGCCGCGTCCAAGTGAAACACGTGCTCGACGACCGGTAGGCGACTCTTCCTGCAAATCATACGATCGATTGAATTGGCCTTGAACGCCGGTCGGCGGTCTATCTCGTCTCGCCAATCAATCAACTCCGCATCAATTGGTTCGAGGTGATCCTCGGGTACGCCGGAAGGACCTCGAGATAACCCTTGTCATTCCTTGTGTGAAGCACATGGGCACTATCAACATTTTAGCTTTTTAATTAAACTAAACTATTAAAATAGTGCTAATGCTACCGAATTGAAGGCGCAGCAGCACGCAGGTATGTTGGTTTGGATCGCTAGGATGCCCCTGCTGTCTGTGCGTTTAAATCAAAGGGTGTGTGATGATGAAACGTTCTTTCGTTAGCTGATTCTTGACTGGTTACGATTAAAAGTGAGTAAACGCTCACTACAAGCAAAGCGTAACTATACATTGAAACATCCATTTTGCACCAAAACTTTATCATTCTCTGTTTTAGATTCTCATCGTAAAACATCGAATGTTTTCTTGAGTACCACTCCGCGTGGAACTTCGAAAAGGACGCCCACCGGTTACGGTTACTATGCCAAATCTGCCCCTAGTTAAAGCATTTGAGCTGTGCTACGCTCTCCCCGGTGTTTGCCTAGAGACACGCTCGCAGTTACAGCTCGGAAGCTCGTTACACTATCTAATAATCTAAATAGTGGCCATGTTGCGCCGATCTCCCTATGTCGGGGTGATAGTGGTAGCAGTCACCGCGTGGTGAAGCAACTAATCGCTGCGCCCTCTGCTCGTTAAAATCGCGTAGGTTCTATGGGGCCACAGAATCAGCTTGATAGAAGGGCAGCAAAACGGTGATCGAGTTCGAAGGTCGTGCGCAATCGCCCATTTCTTGAGTATTTGCTTATTGTTTTGTTTTAAATTTTATTTTTCTCAAACCGTTTGGCCACTGATAAGGCGTGACAGACACACATACGAAGGCCACGGCATGCTATTAGCAGCATTCTGGTCCAGCCTCTGCCGCCATGAGCTCTGGTAGGCAATAACAAACAAAACCCCCCTCCGCGGCATCGTACACCAGGATCCTTGTTTGCCGATTTCGGACGAGTAGTAGCAGCAAGGCAGCAACCTACTTTCTACGTTGACGATACGGTTTCTGTGACTGTGTCGTCTACTGACGATCGTTTGTGGCGGTGTTTGCTTGACGTGAGTCCTGGTCGGTCCGCCACACTGGCACCGCACGCATTCATCGCGATAAGCAAGCTGCCGAGGCCGGGGAAGGAACGACGTGATTCCAGAATGCTCTTCCTCCCATTGAAAAGCGAGGGGTTGGCGACGGCGAAGGCTGCTTTCGATTTTCAAATGTTTTCTGTTTGTATGTTTTTGCTGGCAAAGTAGTAACTGTTGTTGTTGTTGTCGTTGTCGTCGTCTTCGTCGTCGTGCTCTACGGAGGGCACCCGTGTGAGCGTAGCCAGGCCAGGCCTGCAGCTAGGCAGCCGATTATCACTATCGACGTCATCCAAGGGGAAAGGGGATGGATTTCAAATCAGATCAACCATCGAGGCAGTAAAGTCCCGAGCCCGCACCGTTATAAGCTGAACGCGTGTTAGCTGCAATCATTCAGTAACTGCAGACTAATACGCAACTAGCTCGCAGGGAAACTAGCAGTGCTTTTTTGTTTTACTATTCTGCTTCATTGTAACGAACGTTCACCAAAGTGCCACGAGGATCCGGGGAAGAGCAAGAGTTAGATCGCGAGAACCAGCACTAAAGCGCCACTAAACATGAGCAAACTAAACAAAGCCAGTGTAAATGTCGAGTTGAGCACATTCTGTTTCAGCAGCAAACACCACCGCCATAAAAGGATCATCCCATTGCACTAATTCCGTACCTTTTTCCTCCTGTCCCCGTTCTTACCTTCAGATGGCCGGCAATGCGCAGCTGCTGCACGCTAACCTGTGGGAGCAGGACCCGGAGCTGATGGATCTGATACGCAAGGAGAAGAAACGGCAGACGCGCGGCCTGGAGATGATTGCCAGCGAGAACTTTACCTCCCTCTCGGTACTGCAGTGCTTGAGCTCCTGCCTGCACAACAAATACTCGGAAGGTCTGCCTGGCCAACGGTACGGTTTCTTGCATTACATTCTGCGGCCACTGATGCGCTGCACCTGCTTGATGTAACACTTTTTTTTTTCTAATATGCCTGTGTACGTGTGTGTCCACTCTTTACAGATACTATGGTGGTAACGAGTTCATCGACGAGATCGAACTGTTGGCCCAGCGGCGAGCGCTCGAGGCGTACCGGTTGGATCCAAAGCAGTGGGGCTGCAACGTGCAACCGTACTCGGGCTCGCCAGCCAACTTCGCCGTCTACACGGCGTTGATCGAGCCCCACGGGCGTATCATGGGACTCGATCTGCCGGACGGTGGCCATCTGACGCACGGTTTCATGACACAAACGAAGAAAATCTCCGCCACCTCCATCTTCTTCGAGAGCATGCCGTACAAGGTGAACCCCCAGACCGGGCTGATCGATTACGACAAGCTGGAGGAGTCGGCTCGCCTCTTTAAGCCGAAGGTCATCATTGCTGGCATCTCGTGCTATTCGCGCTGCCTCGACTACAAACGCTTCCGCGAGATAGCGGACCAGAACGGTGCCTACCTGTTCGCCGATATGGCGCACATCTCCGGTCTCGTCGCGGCAGGTGTCATCCCGTCACCGTTCGAGTACGCCGACGTGGTCAGCACGACGACCCACAAGACGCTCCGTGGGCCCCGGGCCGGTGTCATCTTCTTCCGCAAGGGCGTCCGCAGCGTGAAGCCGAACGGCGAGAAGGTGCTGTACGATTTGGAGTCGCGCGTCAACCAGGCTGTGTTCCCAGGGCTACAGGGTGGCCCGCACAACCACGCGATTGCCGGTATCGCGACCTGCATGCAGCAGGCCAAGACGCCCGAGTTCCGCGCGTACCAGGAGCAGGTGATCCGGAATGCCCGGGCACTCTGCCAGGGGTTGCTCGATGCGGGCTACTCGGTGGCGACCGGTGGCACCGACGTGCACCTCGTGCTGGTCGATCTGCGCCCGGTCGGCATCTCCGGGGCGCGGGCCGAGTACATTCTCGAGGAGATTTCGATTGCGTGCAACAAGAACACGGTACCAGGTGACAAGTCGGCCCTCAATCCGTCCGGCATCCGGCTCGGTACGCCGGCCTTGACGACTCGCGGTCTGCTCGAGAGCGACATGGCCCAGGTGGTGGCGTTCATCGATCGTGGTTTGCGCCTATCGAAGGAGATCGCCACCGTGACCGGCCCGAAGCTGGCCGACTTCAAGCGCATCATCCACGAGGACCCTGGTATCGAAGCCGAGGTGCAGGCACTGCGTGCCGAGGTCGAGCGTTACAGTGCACAGTTCCCTCTGCCAGGCTACGAGAAATTCTAAAGCCCACGCACACTACCGACTACACCAATAAAAAAAAAACCCGCTGGCCATTTTACAACATTTTTTTTCCGAAAGGTAATCCGCTTTTTTTTTTTGCTTTCTTAAACTGCCTTCTCTTTAGACTATCCTGGTACCATATAGCCTGGTATCCAGGAATCTCCTTGCATCTTTTAAGCTGATAACATCGAACGCCACTCGGGGGCTCGGACATCTCATGTGAATGACCATCGTCGGACATTGCGTTTGCGGATCGGTATGGTAAGTAGACCGAATTTTTGACCAAAGTGAAAGAATTTGAATTGAAAGGCTGCTCCTCCTGTTGGCTGTTCGTGTTGTTTCGGACATACAGAAGTAAGGCCATGGGGTTCCAAACCCTTGGTTGTTGGTTGGCCCTGTGCTGGAGTCGGTGAAATGAAATCGTGTTCTTTCGAAGCACACACACACTCACGAGTGGGCAAAATAACTAGAATATGGTTCCATATTTGGAGAGAAAAAAACAACGCTCATACACACAGCGTGGTTGCGAGATAACCCTGCATGTTTGTTATATGAAAACGCACGAATTAAGGACAGGAACGATATGATGTAAATGAGAAGTGTTGCGGGGGGGATTGCGCGCTCAGCAATCGGCGCACCGCGTGCTCGTCAGCGTATTAGCGTTTTAAGGGCATTAGAGACGGGGAGGAGAGGGAGTCTTACACGAAAGTAGCGACGTGGCACAACGTGGTATGAGTACATTCGGTTACCGCACATATGATTAGGAGTTATTGCGTAGCTCTATGACAACGGCACCGGCATCGCTAATCCGCTGATACTTAAGATCGGAAGCGTCGATCGGACGGTGCCGTGGGCCGGCCGGCACCACCACTCCCTCCGGCACAGTGTAGTACTCGTCGGGCCGCGGTACAATGCTGGCCGTATCCTTGCTAGGTACACCGGGCCTGGTCGCACCGCTGATGGCCTGCTCTTGGGCGCGCGTGATGTACGTATTGAGATAGTCGCGAGACGGTGAGGAGCGGCTGGTATCACGAACGCCTTTCGTGTTCCCACCACCACCACCACCACCACCACCAACCAGCCCCGGATCACCCTCGTGAAGCGTGCGATACAGTTCCGGGGCGCGGTTCTGGAGGTTCCGCAGGAACACACCCTTCTTGTCGAGTGGCGGCGCTCCACCGGGGGCGTCCGGGTAGTCGGACCGGTTCCAGCCCGCACCCGACTGCGAATGTGCCGCTGCCGTCCCACCCTCGTACAGCGAACTGTGCGTCAGATCGCGCGTACTGCGGCTAATGTAGTTCACGATCGAGGGGCTCTTGAGGGCCGGTGCGGCATCCCGTGGTTGATCGAGGTGCGAGCTGGACCGGTGGAAGCTAGTCGAGGAAGCGATCGTTGCTCCGCCACGCAGCTGCTGCTGCTGCTGCTGCTGCTGCTGCTGCTGCTGCAGGTGCTGCTGTTGTTGCAGTTTCTCAAGGTAGATCGGGCTCGGATCGTTGGTCCCATTGAGCCCGTGCACATTGAACGACTTGCTGCGGTTGAGAGCCTTGTAGGTGCGGGCCGGCTTGACCGGGCCCGTATTCACCAACGGTACACCACCTTTGCCGGCAGGCGGTGGGTTGACGTGGTTCACTATCGACACGTTGATCGTGGACGAGTGCAATGGCTTGGCATTGCGTTGCTGCTGCTGCCGATGGTGATCGTTGCGGGGCAGCGTCTGGGAGCTGTTCGGTATGGCCACTCCGTACGAGGGCCCATTGCTGGCTGCGTGCGGTTGCGCACGGCCACTCGTGTACTGCACCGGTTCGTGTCCGTACTGGCCGCCACCATTCGCTGTCGGCAGCCGGTTGGTGCTCTTACTAAAGCGACCAAGCGCCATTTGACGGTTCGACAGGTTCTGCTGCTGCTGCTGCTGCTGCTGTTGCTGGATCACTCTGCGAAAGAAAATGAAATGATGAGGCATGGTAACAAGCACCCACCAGAGGATGGCGCCTTACCGTGTCTCTCGACCAGTGGATACCGTTCGTCCAGCACCGTGCCTCACCGGCAGTTCGTCGGCCCCATCCGGCACATCGGTTGACGGTGGTGGATGGTAGCGGTTCTCTTTGCCGTAGTACTGGCCACCACCGTACGGATTCTCCCCGAGGTAGTACGTTTGGCGGGGCGTCAGCCCACCGCCACTAGCGTCCGATGCGCCGTACCGATCGTAGCTACCATCGTACCACCGGTCACGGTCCACTCCGGCCCCACCGCTCACCACCTTCCGGTTGAGGGTGTGGTGCTGCGTGTCGAGCACCGGCACTGGCGATCCATTGTGGCTGATGTGGCCATCGATCACGTTGTACTGCTGGTACGTGGTGGAGTTCGGATCGCGTGCATGATGACCACCGCCCGGAGGCAGCCGGCTACCACTAGCATTCAGCGAGGACGACAGCGGTGACGGCGAGCGCTGTTTGGCGTTGTTACGCGCCTTCAACTTCCGCTCGGCACTGCTCGACCGTATCTTGCCCATCAGCTTGCGGAAGGAGCGCCCGATGGCCGAGCTTACGCGGTTCGCCTTCGGTAGCGTGGTGCTCTGGGAGCGGTGCGGACCACCGCTCCCCGACCGTTCCACCGGTACCTGGTGATGGGGATGATGGTGGCCACCGGCGGACCCGCTCAAATCCTGGATGCTGCTGAAGCGCGTCTTCTGGTACGGTTTCTGGCGGGCCAGCGTCTGCGTTACCGGCGGTATCTGGATGGGCGAAACCGAACGGCTTCGCGAACCGTACCCGTGCACGATGCCCGGCCCACGGAGATTCCGGCTCGAGTGGTATTGCACCTGCCCATTGCTCAGTGATGGCACCGGCTGGTGCTGGTGCTGGTGTTGTTGCTGCTGCTGCTGCTGCTGCGGATGCGATGGAAATGACTGATGATCCGCTGTGGCAGCAGCGACGTACCGGCGCTCGAGCGCTTTGCGCCTCTGTGGCACTTGCGGTCGGCCACCGCCACCCTCGTTGTGGTGCTCCGGTGCAGCCATCGATCCAGCTGGTGGATGGCCGTAGCGGGCGTTGAATGTTGTTCGCTCCCGGTGTGACACCTCGGGCAGTAGCGTACGTACGTATTGCTGCTGGTTGTGGTACTCCTCGCGCTCCACCACCGTGCTGTTGTGCCGCTGGTTGGCACCGGTACCAGTAGCAGGAGCAGCACCAGCAGCAGCACCAGCACCAAACAGCAGATCCTCCCTCGATCCAGTCAGCCGTGACCGCGGCTGACGGTACGACGGTGCTGACACTTGGTGCTTCGGTGCGGCCTGTGACCGATGCAGCTGTCCAGAGCTACCGTACAGATGGCGCCGCGGATCGAGCGGTGAGTCAACCATCGCTTCCGGTACCGAACCACCACCACCACCACCACCACCACCACCGTTCGATTTGATCGTCACGTTGAAGTAGGTCTTCTTGGTCGGTTCCACCAGCTGTTCGTTCCGATCCTCGTCGTCGTCATCGTCGTCATCGTCGTCATCATCGAGGTCTTCGCGTGAGTCGCGCGATGACCGGGACTCGCTCCCGAAGTGGCTCTCCAGCCACTTGTTCGTCTCGTGCTTTCGTGTCTCCTCTTCCTTGTCGAAGTCGAGTGGTTTCTTGGTGAGCGCATCGAGCCGATCGTTCGGTCCGGCAGGGGCGCCCGGGGCACCCGCCACCGGTAGCAGTAGGTGCTGCTGCTGGTGCGCAGGTTGGTGTTGGCCTGGCGGTAGGCCGGCTGTGGTGGCCCCGCCGACACCGGACGCTAGCAGCTCCCCGGCACCACCCTTCGGAGGGCGACCGAGGCGGCGGGCTTTCCGGAGACGATCGGACAGGCTATCCCAGTCCGACAGCACACCCGGATCACCGGCCGTCCCACCATCCCGCTCCAGCTGTGTCTGTTCCGCGGCGTAGCGCATCTCGTGACCGATCACCCGACCGTTGGCCACCAGATCCACATGCTGCTCGTCGCGCAGCTTGTAGTATCGCTGGGCAGACGACTGAAAGCCCGGGGGGGGGGGGGGGGGAGAGAAAGAAAGGAAATGATAAGCACCGAACGGAACCGTCTTACCAATGTCCGCGTCACCGCGTCTTACCTTCTGCTCGATCAGCCGCTCCCCGCTCGAGTCGACCAGATCGTCGTGCTCGGGCGCATCCGGTGGTGGAAGTTCGTCGTCGTACAGCTCCTCGTGCTGGCGCGTCTGCTGCTTCTCCGTCACCAGCGTACCATCCTGTTTGGCCAGCTGCCGGATGTTGGTTTCCTCGCTATCCGTCACCTTGCGCGAGTTGATCGAGTGCTGCACGAGCTGTGGACCGGTCGGGGTCAGCTCCGACCGGCAGCGTTCCGACAGGAGCAGCTCCCGCACGTCACCCACGCCACTGCTGATCGCACGCAGGTAGGCCTGGCCAATGGGTGAAAGCCAAGGGTGATTCGTTAGTTCCACAGTCCCAGAATCAGAAGTCCCAGAGTTTGCCGTTCGCTTGTCGATCGACTGAATCGCGGCGTGAATGGAGCGCTATCCTGCACGACCTTCGCTCCCGCCCCAAAGCTCCTATTCTGACCACGAACACACACACACACACCAACACACTGCTAGCAGACAGCAGCAGCAGCAGGCAAATGCCCTTTCGCTTTTGCAATTCAAATCGCAGCGCGCATTCCGCGCCGCGAACAAGGGATGCTGCTGCTTTGTCTACCAACTCTTTCTTCATATCATCCCCCCCCCCCCCCCCCCACACACTCACACGGCAGCAGCACACACACAACGGCCGGTGGGTAAACAAAACACCCCGAAGAGTGCGCCATCGAGAGAGAGAGAGAGAGAGAGAGAGAGAGATTCTCGATGCAACCCCGCACCCCCTGAAGGGGGAGCGAGCACGAGAGGCGGCGGTGCGCAGACACACTACGCGAAGAAGACACCGCGCGGAAACCATGGAAACCTGTCTCACCGCACCACCCACCCACCTTCCGCACCTCTCTCTCTCTCTCTCTCTCTCTCTCGCATTCTTTCTCATTCTCTCGCTCTGCTCGTCGCGTACCGCGCTTGCATCATCATCCCTTAGGCTGCGCGTGATCTGTACGCTGCTGCTGATCTTCCGCCCCATTCCTGCCTCCCCCCCCCCCCCGCCCCGCCACCGTTGGTATGACCACCCGGAGCCCGGCGATCGCCTACCCGCCGCTCTCTTTTACTCTTTAACTCGTTCTCTTTTCCGTGTTTTTGTTGTTTGGTCTTCGCAACGGCGGTGCGCGCCGGGTCTCGGTCTCTCGGTGCGCATAGCCTTCACTTCTTGGACCACTTGGGCCGCGACACACGCAGAGCCCGCTTCTGCTTCTGGCGTCTGTCTGTGTGTGTGCGAACTAGCGAAGAATGTTTTTTTTTTTTTTTTACAATAATAAAATGAAGGGGGGGGGGGGGGGAGGTGAGCAACGAGTACCCCGCACTGTTGGCGTTTTGGATGGACCCCTTGCCTCGCCAACCATTCCTTCTAAACTCCCCCACCAAAGGCTCCCACAACCTTGGTGCAGCTCACCACCCGGGCACCGACAACCTACCTTCCACTTTTTCCCCCTCGTCTTCGTCACTCAGTCTCTCTGACCTCCCACACAGGCCTTTCTATCGGAGGGGGGGGGGGGGGGGGCGATCGCGACACCGAAGGACACCGTTGACGGTTTATTCGCAGTTCACGTTCACGGTTTGCACAAACCGTGCCCGCACGCACGCACGCACGCACGCACACACGAAACGGTAACGCTCGAACGCCTGCACGCACGCACGGTCGATCGGTCACACTGCAGCAGAGCGAAACACAGAGATCCTTGAAGTGCTTGAAGTTGTTTGCGGGCAGCCTAAAGGCCTAGCAGCCACCAGCAACAGCGCTAGTTGGCGGGCACGGACAACCTGCAGCAATCGCTTGCTCAAACCTGCTGGCACCGACCGGTGGGACCGAAGGGAGTCCGCATCCACCGAAGCCGACGAGAGCCCACACGGCAGCAGCAGCAGCAGCACACGACGAAGGCGCCGAGCCTCCCGAGCACGAGATCTCGCCGAGCTAGCGAGCGAAAAAAAGGGGCCCGCCGTCTTTGTGGGCTGGCTTGACTGGCGTGGCTGCGGAGTATGGCTCCCGGCCGAGCAGGTTGCCGAACGAGTTCTCCTCCGAGCCTCGTCGCACTCGGATGCTACGCCGTACAAGCACCCCCCCCAAAAAGGGGGATACGCGCACACCGCACACTCTCCGTGGAGCCCTTGGACTTTCTAGAGGGGTCAGCACAGCGAACGGCACGGCATGCTCGTGATCCTCCAGACAGGATCGCGAGAATCACGACACCAAGAGCGAGAGAGCGCGACTCTGACATTTATCCCTGCGCCCTGGTGTTGGGTGCTGCTTGCGCAATTGTGTAAGAAGTTGCTCCCGAGTGAGCAGCTCTGCACCGATTGCGCTCGGCTACGCTGAGGAGCAACGGAAACGGAATGAATGGCTGATTGGAGAACGGTGAACGAGCTGACCCGTTACGCCATGCGCGTATTTTTTTTTTTTTTTTGTTGTTGTTTGGTTTGATTTGGATTGGCCGCCCGCCACCCCACCTCCCCAATGGTAGAAGCCTCGAATCCAGCGTTATCGGATCGGATGGGACTTGGAATGGGGGGAGAATAGGAGCAGAGGAGTCAGGGGGCCACTATTCCCAAGAATCTGACTGGTAGCAATGGGTGGTGTACAACTTGTTGGAAAAAAACTCGCCAACTAACGGTATGAACTTATGAATCAAAATATCAATCGGTTTTTTTAAACTCCATCGTTCCAAGTGCACTGACTAAATTCTAATACACCTCGCGCACGATCCAAATTTATCCTGTTTTGGTTTTACAAATAACGCCTAGCTGTTGGATATGCACCCGGTAGCTTTCGGCCGTTGATAACAGTTATCAGGGCCACTCGCCAGACATTGCCGCCTCTAACTAGGCTCTATCTAGTGATCACGGGGGGGCAAAAAAGAAGGTAGAGGATTCCACGAACAATGAAGTGGAGTTGAGCGGACAAACGCGCGAGTCAACAGTCTTTGTTTTGAGCTTCTCCAATGTTTAACAAATTTGTTTAATGATTTGTGCATTTTGTGCCATTTTCCGGACCGACGACCCGAACACAGATAAATCCTGAAATTCTGAAGAAAAAAAAAACAAAAAAAAACCTGGGTTTCTCACCACGTTGAAGAAACCGTTTGCATGTGTTTGCTCAGTTGTGCGGAAATCGCAACAAGCCTTTAACCAATTTCAGTCCCATTTGACAGACTCGCAGACAGGAAATGGGAGACTCGGTCGAATTTTTCCTTTTCATTAAAGCCACCATTGATAGCTAAAGATGGATTGGTTTTTGGTGGTGTTGGTGATTTTGGCGGTACTACTAGTAGTCATTGTGTATTCGGACTCGCAAAAAATTACCAGTTCAATTAGAAAATTCAAAACAAGACTGGTGAATTTTTTTTCCAACAATTCAAAACCCGTCTGTTTTTGATAGACAGACTGTTGGAATAGACGCCCAGAATGTGACGCAAAAGCGCATGCTTGCTCATCACTATGCGCCCGACCTCCCGTGGGGGGGGATTACTTGGCACTCCTATTTTGGAGACTCCAACCAAAGGTATTTGAGCACCGGCGAATGGTAGCGGACCTGTGTGTATTGCGCGACGACACCAAACCCAACCTAGAACCTTAGTATGCCCGGAAGCAGCGAATGGCCGGAAGTGGAGTTTGGCTAATTCGGTAACGCACCCCCCCCCCCCCCCCCCTTTGGGCCGCTGTTACGTGTCCCGTGTGCCAAGTCCGTGCGGCCCCGGTAGTGGTCCCGGCAAAAAAAAAAAAAAAAAAAAAAAAAAAAACCTAGACCAAACCAGCAGCCAGTCAGTCCCCCCATTTACCTCATCGGTGAAGTCGCCGAAGTGCTTCTGCTCGGCCACCTCGGTCCGCTCGGTCGTCTGCTCCCGTGATACCGACACCTCCTCCTGGACGTTCCTCAGCAGACCCTCCTCCCGCCGGTCCTCCTCCTTCTGCTCCTCCTCCTCCACCTCCTCCTGTTTCTGACCGACCGAAACCTTGGTCTTTGGTTTGGCGGTGGCCACTACCGGTAGCTTCTTTGGCCCCTGGATGGCTCCCGGTTCGTCTAGCGCCGTCGGGTCGCCCAGGGTACGGTGCTGAAAGTGTAGGTCAGTTTGTAGTGGATGGGTCAAATAGTCAGTCAGTAGTTGGGTGTGTGTGTGGGTGTGGGTGGCCCACAACCAACCTACCTCCGTCTGTACCGTCTCCTGCCGGTCGGTGTCCTCGTGCGTGTTGGTCGACACGATCGGACCGGAATCCTCGACCACCTTCCCATCCTCGAACAGCAGCTGCCGTTTGATGCGCGTCTCCGTCTGGCGCGTCGTCGTCAGCTCCGTCTTGCGCTTCTTCACGATCTCCTCTGAGCGAAAAGAGAGAGGCGCAAACGTGAGCGTGTGGCGGATTTTACGATGGAATGTCCGGTCTATCGAGTCGGTTCCGGGCGATTGCACCACCACCACCACCACCACCACCACTACTCACCTTCACGATTGATGGTTGCGACCTCGGGCTCGACCAGCAGCGCGCCTCCTCCGCCATTGTCGTCGACGATGTCACACTGCCGCCCACCTGCACCTGCAGCAGCAGCAGCAGCAGCAGCACCACTGCCAGCGACCTGCGAATAGTCGTCGGAAATGATAATGCGCGTCAGATAGCTGAGACCTGGCGGGCTGCCGAGATCCGGCGCCGTTGGCTGATGGGGCTTCTGCTCATTGTTGTTGGCATCGGTGGCCCCGGGTGGCGGCCGGTGGTTGAACGGCGTCGACCAGCAGCAGCGCCGCCTGGTGCAGGCCCGGCAACACGCGTCACAGCAGCCACCGCCACCGGGCCGCTGCTCCGGCGCTGCTGGGCCCGATTGATGAGGTACTGGTTGTTGCGTTGGTTGAGGGTGGTGGTGGCTGGTTGTGTGCGATGTCGTTGGCGCCGCCGCCGACGACGACGGATTCTTTGGTTTTGGCTGGTAGTGATGGCATCCGGCTGGCAGTAGAATCAGTATTATCACCATTCGCACCACTCTCGTCCTATCTTAGCTTCGATTCTTTAAAGCAAAAACACAACCAAAAAACACTTCTGAATTCTGAACACAAACAAACACACACACACACACACTAGGGGCGCTCCGTATGGGGGGGGCAGCCCGCCCGGGTGGGGGGGCCCGGGGCGGTGGCCTCTCTTTCTATCGCTCTGGAGGAGATCGAACAAAGATTGTGGCGCGGTGTGTTGGGGCGCGTAATGAGCCACGCTGCGCCTCGGTGGCGGCGGCGGCGGCGGCACGGTCTCACGGTCACGGGCAGGTGGGCGCGTTTGCAGGTCCTCCCGTTCGCGGTCACCACCCCCCATTCGGCGCGTAGCAGTGGAGATGGGCCTCCGGACTGGAACGGTCCGACGGTGGCCACTGTCGCGCTAGTTCTGTTCGTCGTCGGGTCGGGTCGGACTGGCTAGAACCGCAGACATGGCAGACCGGCCGCCACGACCATCGGAGGTGGGGTGGGGGGTGGCATGCTCCAACCAATGGACACAACCGTACGGTGCCGTATGCCGAAGCACACAGACACGCTGAGACACCTCGGCCGACTTTGACGAGGTGCCGGGGAGGGGGGGGGGGGGGGTGTTCGGCCCCCTTCTACCCCCTCCTTTTTGCCAAACGGCGCGCTCGGCGAGAGTTGGTGCGTCGCGCAACACAACGTCTTCAACGAGCGCGCGCCACGGTAGGTCAGAAGGTCGAGGGGTGGGGGGCGGTATTTTAGTGAAGGGGTTGCTGGCGGGGAGTAGGGGGGGGGGGGGTTTGGTTGAGGAGCTTCGTCCCTTTTGTTCCACGGGGGAGCGCACGTTTCACTTTCCTTTGGTGGAGGCTTTCTGCATTCTCGACTCGATCGAGACAGAGAGAGAGAGAGAGAGAGAGAGATAGAGGGGGGGTCACGCTTCTGCTGGGGGGTTGTTTGCTCAGAACCACCCCTTGCACCTCAGAAGCACGTGTACCAGATGTGTTAGATGCACAGAACGCACCCCCGTCCCGCCTCACATGAGAAAGAAGAGAGAGAGAGAGAGAGAGAGAGAGAGAGAGAGAGAGAGAGAGAGAGAGAGAGAGACACTGGACACTGTAGCTGTCTGACTACTGCCCTGCACCGTTGAACACTACTACCGCAAAACGATCTGGCATCTTCGACCCTTCCGACCTCTCAACACTCACACACTAGCAGCAGACTTGCAGCAGACACACACGCGGGCCACAGCGTCCCGGTACGGAACAGTCCTGGTGGATCGTTTATCCTGGATAGACGAACCCAAGCAGCCGTCTACTAGTACTTTCTACGTATGTGTGCGTGCGTGCGTGCGCGGACACGTTGTTTTTTTTTCTTTTTCGGTGTCGGTACTAAGTCTGCAGTCAGGGCGGTTTGTCGACTTGGCTCTCAGGCAGCCCGCTACTCATCGAACGAGCTCGATGGGGGAGTAAGAAGCGACTAAATGCTGCACCAGCCGCACCGAGCGTCTTTAGTAGACGATGAGTGGTGGCGGCGACGGTGGCGACCGGCGGCGATGGCACGTCTACCCTAAGGCCCGAGGAGCAGGAGCAGAGCAGGGTAACGCTACTAGGTCGCAGCAAAAACAACCACTAGCCGCTGCCGCGCACACACATGCACGCGCACGCGACAGCGATAGCGATAGGGTTGCACAAAAAGAACATAAACAAACACATCGATAGCGGTCGTTGAGTTGAGTCAGGTAGTCAGGTGTGACAGTTATGGGCGAAGGGTAGATCAACAGCTCAGCGATCAGCGATCCGAAGGTGCTTCTTCTCCTCCGCCCCACTCTTGCTCTCTCTCTCTGTCTCTCTCAACGCCGTGGGAAACTCGTGGGCTATCCCCGGGTTGCACGGCCGAGTTCTTTGGGTTGGCCTTTGGTTGGTTGGTTGGTGCGCCATAACCTGCAACTGCACGCGTCCATGCGGGCTCAATCTCACGGGGGGGGGGGGGGGTGGCCTTTCGTGCCGATTGGCTCGGGAAAACGAGGCGAAGGGAAGGCAGAAGGGGAAGAAAGTGGTTCGCACGATGTTTGCACGGCTAACACAGTCTCGCGACACATAGAAGAGTCCGTATTGGAGCAGCGCTGCCCTCGAGTGGCGAGAGAGCGTCGGGACCGTTGTGATCTGGACCACCACATTCGATTGGTGGGGGGGGGGGGGGGTGAACACTGGGTTGGATTGACCTTTTGTGGCCATTGCGTTGATGGTGGTGGAGGAGAACTGTGTACTGTGGCTCATTAGCAGCGCAGCCGGGGGATAGATGGGAGGCGGGGGGGGGAGGGGGGTGGCGGTAACGGAACGCCAATAACGCCAACCGCATTCATCCACCCCATTACCTACCATTTCATCGGTTGGCTCCTGCTTCCCCTCCGTGCCGCTCGAGCGCTTCGCTGACCGCAGCATTCCGCCTGGGTATGCGTCCGGTACCTGCTGCTACTATCCAAGGGTGCCGGAACACTCCGCCGGTATCCGATTTCCGCTACCTGGAACACACACGCAAAGAGAGTGGAATGCAGATAAGAGGGTGATTAGACAGAGAGAGAGAGAGAGAGAGAGAGAGAGAGAGAGAAAGAGAAAAAAAATAGAGGGCGGCCAGCTATCTAGCAGGGCATTTGGGGCAGGGAGCGGAGGTGGTAATTCCGATGCGCTCGAGTGGTGCGCTAATAGCAGCTCAGCGCCAATCCCCTCCCCCCCCCCCCACGAAAGGACATTTCAGCACCCCACACGGGACGGTGGCGCACGTTTTATCACTTTATGATGGCGATGAGTCGCGATTGTTGGCGGCACTATTAAGCGCACTTCCTTCGCTCCGTCAGGCGCCTGTAAATCAGAATCGCTCGTTCACGCCGAGCAGATTACTACAGCGTGTGTATTTGTGGCTGTATGTGTGAGTGGTGATCGAGGGAGAGAGAGATAGAGAGAGAGGCTTACAGTACGACACTGTTGTACTAAGGCGCCGGGGGCATAAAATTTGGACGAAGCACGATTAGTACAACAAATTCAGCAGACATTCTCCTGACGCCACCTGACGGATATCGGGCTGGCTCTGTGTGACCAGGGCCCCGGCGTGGCTGCAGCTTAGCTACAGGCTATCTCCGGGCAGGATTCGACAGTTTGCATTGGCTAGTTTAAGGAGATTAATTGGGGGGAAAAATTACTAATTTTTGTAATTTTTTTTTTTTGTGACCACTGAATTTAATTTTCGACATTTTTTTATGCAACCTCGACGGGACTGCCTGGCAAACAGTGTACAGATTATGTGTTCAAATTGATTTCAAATCGATCAGTCCATCCAGTTTTTGTGCTACTGGGTGGGCACCGAACCTTTGAAAACGGTGACGGATTTCTCAAACCGAGTTCGTCGCTTTAAAGGGCAAGTCTTTTGATTCCTACCAAAAATCGGCCCCGTTTTGAAGTTTTGTTTCTTGAAAAGTATCTAGCTATACATATTTCTGCAAATGCCATAATGCACTACAACTGTTGAAGAAAATTTGGCCTTACAGTGGAGAAGGTATTTTAAAAAAGTTACGTCCGTGACATTATATTTAAAAACGCGTGTCCGCAAATGCAATATGAGGCGAGACTTTAAAAAAATCTTTAACTTTATCAGTTTTTCTTCGATTGGTCAAATTGTTTGACACAGTACAAAATGCGCTTGGAAGGTAAAAAATAAATGTCCCAAAAAATGTAAATACCTAAAGTAAAGTGCGAGTAAAGTGCTAATGGTGTCTTGATACGAGCGTGGATCAAATAGGAACTACCCTTTTCGTCCTCGACTGTCACAGAAATGAAGAGAGAGCGTTCCCACTTTTCTTGTTTGTTGTTTAGTTGGTTTAGGGAAGTATAAAAATCGTGTGCCTATCAATTAATCAAGCTACTCGCTGTAGCAGGCGTAAAGCAGAGACCGAAATCTTCAGGATAATGACTATACTACTGTGGCCAATAAATAAGAAGAATCGTTACACAATTTGCTAGTGCAAACGATTTTTTTTTATTCTCGTATTTTTTTAAGCCTGTCAGTACTGTTGTCAACATCCATGCCAAGTTTCCCGTCAAAATAATGATTAGTTTTTGAGATATGATTTTTTGTTGTGAGATACTAAAAGTGCATTTTCCGTTTTTCGCTATGGTGAACTTTCTGGAGCAACGAATTTGTATTAAATTTTGTTTGAATGAATTTTCCGCTAAGGATACTTTGAGCGTAGTGCAAAAAGCCGTTGGAGCCTCCTTGGACCTTTGGAAACCTCCTTGGAGGTTTGCTTAACCAAGCAACCGGTGTTGGGTGCTTTTTCTCTCCTTCTCTCGCTCTCTCCCAGAGCGAACACCGACTTCCTGACACCGGAATGGCGTGGGTGCGGTCGGTTTCTGTCGCATCGTGCGTTGATCGGACAGGTTCGAGTGCCCGCACGCGTGGACAACGTGGGCCGCAAGTGACGTGACGCACGATTGTCACACGCTAACGGTCCGCGCGTTGCTGGTGCTGCGTGAGCCCGATCGCATAACACTCTGCTAAACCAAGGGCAAACTCCTCCCCTCCCATTTTCACCCCTCTTACATCATACGCACACATACACAGATACACGTGCTCATGAGCGTACGGTTTACGGGTCGCGATCGACCGCTGATTCGATAGGGGGTGGGAGGATCTATGTGCGCATAAAGCACGGCACATAGAACCTCCTCCCGGCACACCGAGCGCGTGGAATGTGTACCTGAGCTACGCGCTCCGCAGCGCTCCGGTACCGTCACAATACCGACGACACTCCGTCATCGCACCGCCATCAGTAGCGACCGAGCGAAGGCCCGGTCGCATCGTAATTGCACGCTAAACAGAGCAGCGGAAGTGTCCTTGGATTTCGCTCGTTCGCCGTTTGCGGTTGAGCACAGGTCGCTGACGACGATGACGACGACGACGACGACGACGACGACGACGACGACGTTGATTCCGCTCGCCGCCCATCCTTTTATGGGCGCGCGATGGTCCAATGGCGTGCGGGGAGAGCAATCATTTGCGATGCCAATGATTAATGCATGAGATGGCCATCCACCCAGCCCACCATCAACACCAATCGGAGAATATCCCGCCCGTTCGTGCACGAATCGAATGCACGAATTTCGAATGTCAGTCAGCCCCGACAATTTAGCACAACTGCCACTGGATCTGAATCCGCGATCAGAATCGATCACCCAGTGTACTCAAGAGTACTCAAGGTCACACGGCACCACGGCATCGCTTCGCGTCATGCGTCTGGGCTGGAGCTAGAGTCTAGAGCGCGCGCGCTCTATCGGAATGTGTCTATGACGGAGCCGCTTGCAAGGAGGAGGAGGAGGATGGCGCTCAACACCATTCGTGGCTGCTGGTGTGAAGGTGAGCCGGATCAGCCCCCACGCACACACCATGAAGCCCGAGCAGAGCCCGTGTCTTGGGAACTGATCTGGTGTGTGCGTTCCACAGGAACAGGAAGACACCACGCATTCAGACACTACACCGATAGTGGACACTTTTTGTTCTGTTGGCGGTGGTGGTGGTGGTGGTGGTGGTGGTACGGTACACTTACCTCGCTACTTGTTCGGTCGGTGCACCTGTTTGTTGGCCACCTTCAGCGTTGGTCTGGCTAGACGACGCGAAAGGGCTCGAAACGGTGGTGTAATTCGATGGCTGGGAGGAGGAGGAAGAAGGAACGGTTGATAGAAACGGTTTCGCCTCCGTCGGTTCCTGGCTACAAAACTCGCCTTGCGCCACGCTTGTAACCCTTCGTCCTTCGTTGGCGCTTCTTCTTCTTCTTTCACTTCTTCTCCACTGCACCACCAGCAGCAGGTGCGTGCTTCTTCACTGCACTGCTGATCCTGCACTGCCCGGCAGACACAACACTCCAGGCGACATTTCCAGTCGCGATCTCCTGCTCCACACACTCGACACACGCGACGCTTCAACTAAGCACGCTAAGCAGCAGCGCGCACGCGCAGCGGTACCTCTCGCTTCGCACCGATGCACGAACTGTCCGTCGTGCGGGCTATCGCTGATCTAGCGAGCCGTGTGCTGACTAGGTGGCTGGCTGGAGGTGTTTTGCGCAACGCGTCCGCGCTTGACCGTGAGTGGCAGCAGAAGTGTCAAACCCGCGCGCACGCACCGAGCTGTTCCCCGGACGGTGTTCCGATGGTGACACACAGAGTGAAAAAAAAAAGGCGTAGGACTCGGCGTACCGTTTGGACGGCTCGAATCTCGTTGTTGCTGCGCTGCGTCACACCGGGTAATGATAGAATGGAGAGAAGAGTAAAGCGCGCGGGGAAGACGTGTTGCGAGGTGCGAGGTGGTGGTGGTGGACCCAGCTCGCGATCACTGGACTAATATGGTATGGTGTGTGGACCGCTCGGAAACGCGCGGCTTCAAGCGACCACACCATCACCCATCATCCCCATACACGTGAGTCACGGGCTCACACGCGCGCGCGCGCCTGTATCTGTACTGGTTGGTTGGCTGGTTTGTTTGCTGGTTTGTTTGCTGGTTTGTTTGTTTGTTTGGTTGACTCGATTTGTTGTTGAACTTGGCGGGCGGGTTGCCTCATTTTGGGGAACAGCCAACATTAGCGTACCGCAATGGCTGACGGGGTGGTGGGGGCTGCTCCTGCTTGTCGCCAACCGATTACCCGATTTGCGTCGGAGGACACGAGGAAACCACCTCCACTCCGCTGTGCAAGGAGAACCAGTATCGGCACCTGAACCACCTGTTTCACTGGACCAGCACACCAGCAGCGGTCTCTTGCATCATCCCACACTTGGCGGGCCCTTTTTTTTTTTGTACACTGTCTACGGTAGATACGCACGATCGGATGACACCCTAGCACACCCTGCTACTACTAGGACACTGCGTTCCGCGCGCAGGTTCGTCGTTGCTGACTGAAAATGACACTGACACGCTTCACTCTCCTGCACCTGCACACCACACACTGCTTGCCGTTTTCGGGGCCGATGCCGGGTCGCAACTGATTAGCGTGAGCGGCCGATGAGCGGCCGATGTGCCGATGTGGGGCAGCCTAAGAAAGGAGAAACCCCCCCCCCCCCCCCCCCCTGTTCCGTGACAGCAGCTTACGTGTGTTGCAGCGCGAGTGCGCTAGCGGACCAGGAAGGACAAAACCACACAACACGAAAATGTGCGTTGTGTTCCTGCTTTGTAGTGATTCGGGGCGTTTGCGGGGGGGGGGTGGGGGGTGGGTGGACAGGAGGAGGGAGGGGGGGGAAACAAACCTACCAGCGCATAAATATTACGATGCGCTAATCTGCCCCGCGGGGGGGGGGGGGGGGGGGGGGCGCGGGCGTTTCATCGAGCCCTGCGCATAGCCGGCCATCCTCCTGGGAAGTCCTGGTGGATTCCCAGTGCGGTAAAAAACTAAATGGGCCCTATTGCGAGTGTCTTGTCTTGAAAACAAGACTGCTGTAACTGGTGCCCGAAACTGGTGAAAAAACTCAGCATGAACTGTATGAACCATGAATGAAATATCAATGGCAACTGCGACGAAAATAAAAAAAATTGGGTACCAAAAACGACACAGCTTAACTGGCGACTAGAGTGAAGTCCACTGTGATCAAATTTATCCTTTTTTTATATGCAAATAAAACCTAGCAGGATTTGGGCACCTCTTCTCCGGTGATAACAGTTATCAGGGACACTCGCCAAACAGAACCAGGCGGCTCTATCTAGGCGGAGTGATCACTGAAAGCAGAGGGTTTTGCAAACAACTAAGCGGATTTGTGTCGCAAACGCGCTAGTCAACAGGAGTTGAGATTTTCCAATCTTTTACAATTTTCTGTAATGATTTGTGCATTTTTGAGCAATTTTTCGCCGGCGACCCGGACACAAATAAATCCAAAACTTCAGGGAAAAAAACTGTTTCCACACGTCTGCTCGCTAAGTTCAAGAAATCGTTTGGATTTGTTTGTTTAGCTGCAGAAATCGCGACAAGCATCTCCAATTTGAGTCTCATTTCACAGACTCGCAGTCTGGTACCAAAAGGTACACGACTGAAACGTGAGGCTCGGTAGAGTTTTGGTCGATTTTTTCCGTTTCATCAAAGTCACCAGTGATAGCTAACGATGTTGGTTTTTGGTGGTGTTAGTGATTTTTATGGTCGTATTAGGAACTGTTGTGTATTCGGACTCACAAAAAATTACCGGTTCATTCACTAATTCAAAACATGATTGCTGAGTTTTTTCATCAGCTGTAAAGCAGTCTTGTTTTCAAGACAGGACACTCGCAATAGGGCCCAATATCTCTAAAAAAAATCAGTGGTTAGCTAGTTTAGCTACTTGGGGGGAGGAGGGGGGGGTTGCATTTGGTATGTAAGTAATACTTTCCTCACCCGTCCTTCAGATATTTGTATACGGTTATTTAGTCAATTAAATATCAATCAGAAACCCCTAAAGTTATACAATTGCGGGGGGGGGGATATAGATGTAAATATTGGTTTTTTTTCACGCCCAGTGATATTACTGCTCCGAGGTACGAGGAATTGAGAAGAACTGGACCAACCAAATGTTAACACAAAACACATACACACCTTTGCCAAGGCTTTTTATTCGCACTCACTCCCTCCTTTTTCCCCATTTTTCTCTCTCCCTCTCTCTCTCTCTCACTCGCTCGCCCTCTTCCTTTCTCCTTTTACCGTGGGGTGCGGTGGTGCGGAGAGTATAGTTTCCGGGCGAGAAAGCTCTGTAGCGAACGATGCATCGTTTTCGTTTCGGGGGATCCTTGGTGTGGCGCTTGTGCTAGAGTGTGTATGTGCAGATTTAGCATTGATCGAGGTGCGAATAGTGTTTGTTACGAATAAATAGAGGAGTTCGGCGTTACTTTAAAAACTTTAAGCCTACTTTAGGGTGTGCGCCACTGCTACTGCTACTGGAGTAAGGATGCGCAATCCCCTCCCTCGGGCAGGAAGGCCAAGGGCTGCAAATTGATGAGTAACATTCTGGTAGGTCAAGAAGAAAACGGGTTGCTTAACAGTTAACACAGGAGGAACTCATGCGGAGGGGAGGTGGTACGCAGCCATCAGCATCAGCTTACACTAGGAGGGAAAGGGGGGGGGGGGGGGGAAAGTGCGTCACCCCGCCACATCGGCGACTCTCCCGAAAAATTCGCTCGCTTTCGCGTCTGCCGACATTTGATCTCTGCAAAGGATGGGCTGGCGCTGCTCAGGAGGTCCCGAGGTCGAGATGCTGGAAGCAATTGTCTAGGGGGAATTTGCGTGAATCTTAACACTACGTGTGTACGCTATAGTATGCTCGTTTTTTTTTTTTTTGTGGGGGCCGGGGCCGAGGGTTTACTTAAAACACGCATCCATCGCAGCTCAGCAGAGCTCGGAGTCCGCAGAGCGCAGCTCTGTGTCTTACAGTTTCCCTGGCAAACGGGCAACTCGCTGGAGTGCTGGCTGGAGTAGCGGCCGGGTTTGTTTGACAAGGCGGCAGGCGCACGCGGCCATCGATGGCGGAGGGGTTAATTTTTGGAGTTTTGATGTTGTGTTTTTTTTTTTTGCGGAGCTGAAGGAGGTGGTGACGACGCTGCCGGGCGACACCGAGACAGACTGACGTGGGTGAGGGCGTTCCGGTTTTTTCTTTTAATTTGGTTTTTTTTTTTTCGAGAAGCCTTATAGCTCCATGCCCTTCTCGGCGTCGGCCCGCATTCTCTCCCGCAGCTGGCTCACGGTGTCCTCGATCCGGACGATCAGACGGATTTTCTGTGTGGACAGTGGAAGGGAGCAATGGAGGGGCGGGGTGTGTAAGTGTGGTGAGAGTGGGATCACGCAGCGAAATGGATGCTTACGTTCGCGCGATCACCGGGAGTGTTTCTCCAAAGCCAAATCATGTAGCCAGGGATGCACAGCATCGACGAGAGCGCCGTGAACCAGCCGAACGCGTGGGCCCAGAACGGATACGAGTAGCCCAAGTACTTGATCGGAGTCCATTGCACGATGTTAAAGAAGAATACGCCCTGTGGAGTGGAAAGGAGTAGCATGAGTCAACTAAACACTAACCAATGTCTGCCTGGCGAGCGGTCCCTGGGGACCGGAACCGGATTAGAATGCTAAAAAACCGGGATTCGGTATCGCACACACATCATTCCGACCCATTCACACAAACATACGAACATACACAAAAAAGGGGTTACTAGTGCATTAGTAGCCAACATAGGTGCCGGTGCCGGTGTTGGCCCGTTGGCTTAACTGGAAAGGGAGAGAGAAAACAAATAGAGATGAGAAAATTGCTGCAACTATGTCTTTCCTTCCTTCTTGCGATAGACCCTATCGGCCACTCCCGGAGCTGCACTTTCAGGGTCACAGGCCACAACTGATCACAACGCGCGTGCTCGATGTTGACTGGCGGGTTTGAATGGTGAAGAGCGAGCCAGCTATGCCAAATATTCTACACTCAGTGGCTCCGCCAGCGGACTACATACACATACAATATTCATTGTCAATGTGTTCTGGACCATTGTTTTGATTTACTTAGCGAGTTCGGCCTCTGCAGCATCGTGTTGCTGGAACACGCTAAATAAACCAAAAGTAATCCTACAATATTGACCAATAATATTGCACCTGTGTCCGGCCAACGCTTTCAGCTTCATTCGTCCGCTGTATAGCGGTCCAGGGTGAGGGTTTAGAGTTGGGTGAGATCTCCCATCTCGCAGTAAACCGCAGCTGCACATGTACTACTCCGTGAGATACACAAACATCGATCAACTAAACTGCACAACACTAGCACCGGCTGCTTGCGGCTACACTTGCCTCACGCGGTTCACTAGGGGTACTTCATCCTGCTGCAGCGCTAGATGCAGCTGCTGGTGCTCCTACTGCTGGTACTAGCCAAACTACAACCTCACTGGTGGCTGCCATCGGTGCAACTGACTGGCCGTCGTGTCGGTCGCACCGTCCTAAGCGTTACCCTACCGTTTCGAATGGCTCTAAACCCCGTGACGGCGGATGCCTAAATGTGTTCCCTCTGGGGCAGCTAATTTTGGCTGATCAACCCTTCCTTCCTCTCAACTGCATGGGCAAGAGTGTGATCATCAGCTGGTGCGAGGCTGATCCAATTTTTCGCTCGCTCGCTCGCGGCGCGGTTACTCACCCGTCGCACTAGTGCTAACGCGTTCAGTGTTGTGCTCCTCCCCCCCCCCCCCCCCCCCCCCCCCCCCCTGTCAATTGGACACTTCCTACTTAGGTGCGTTCAGGCAAACCCCTAACGATACACTTCCGATGGTGTGGCTCGATCCACGCTTCCGGTTAAAAGTTGACCTCATCGAGTGCCGCGAGCGGCGGAACCTCCTTCCAGATTGGGGCAATAATAGTTTGTGGCGTGAGTAATAAAAAAAAAAACAACAACAACGATCATTTTAATCCGCAAACCTATTGGTGCACGGGCTGTGGAATGGTATGTTGGTGTGGCAGTTCGATCCACACACCACCGATCGCAATTAAACAACTGAGGGCGAACCGGCATTAGCTGGCGGGAGTGGGCAGGATTTGGACTGAAAGTCCCTCCTCCTGAGCACCTTTCAAACAAAAATACACACATTGAGCTAGCGATTCCAGAAATTTTCATTATGCAAAACAGTCCTGTTTACTTTGCGACAGACCATGTATTAAACAACGAGTGTTGTGGGAGATTGCAGCAAATAGCTCACAATTTTCAATGGTCAATCCATACCATTGCCGAGAACAGAAAAGCCGCTAACTCCTCTTTAATGTAAAAAAGAAACTAGCGCAAATTTGCGAAATGGCGCCAAAGCAGATAAGAACAATCACAATGCCCCCCAAGTCTCAATTGAACTCAATTCCTGGAATCCACTCGGGGATCGCGTACCTGTGAAGCGGCCAAACCTGTGGGTTGGGCTACCTTGTCTATGTGCGAACTGAAAAAAATGGCGTCTAGCTATACTTTAATGGATCAACTGTTTGTGGAGTTGATTCATGTGCCATGACCTTGGCTCTACTAAAACAACGGGAGTCTGGCAGCAGCAGCAGCAGCAGATAGGCCACGAAAACGTAAACAAAGTCGTAAGCCAAAACAAAACAATTAACAACTCCGGCGAATGGCTATACCAAAGCAGAAGACACAGTCACTGCTGCGCCGCACTTTACCCCCGAAATTCCAGGAATCGATCTGGGTCGGAATCGACACACGGGGGGGGGGGGGGGGGCTCGGGGTCATCGAAAGCCGCGCTGGCTAAAAGTGGTCGATGGCGCCAAAGCCAAAACAAAACAATCAACAACTACGCTGCGAATAGCGTACCAAAGCAGAAGGAACGGTCACTGTTGCAGCGCCGCACTTTCCCTCCGAAATTCCCGGAATCGATCAAGGTCGAAGTCGACTCGGGCGGGCACCGGGAATCGGTCATCGAAAGCCGCGCTGGCTAAAAGTGGTCGATGGCGCCAAAGCCAAAACAAAACAATCAAACAACTACGGCGAATGGCTGTACCAAAGCAGAAGAACAGCAGGTACACTACTGCAATGCGCCGAGTTGTCCGCTTTCCGAAATTCCCGGAATCGATCTGGGTCGGAATCGGCACTGGGGGGGGGCTCGGGGAATCGGAATCGACTCCGATTTTTTGAAGGCGGAATCGAAGTGGAATCGTGGGTGCGATTCCGAGCGCCCATCATTAGTGGGGAAAAAAAGTGGGTGGTTCAAATGACGGACCGATCTATTGAACTTTTTGAGGTTGTTGCTTAAGGTAGTAAAATTCATCTTTCCTAGCACGTGCGAGTAGTTTTATTGAATGGCTGATTAAAATCGTGCAAGTTTGCATGCGTACGTACAAGAGTTTCACGAGTTGCGGAATCTTTTGCCTCAAATCAATTGTTGGCTTACGTAAATTGAATCATTCGGGAAGGTTGAAAATCCTGGCGATATGGGGATAATTTGCATGTTTCTCAAAATCAAACTTGCGCAAATTCTGGTTGGCCTTTCCCATCCTTCCATACAAGCTTGCCGGGTTGGGCAAATTATGGTTGGGGCTTTGCATACAAGCCCGCTGAAAGTGCGAACAGCAAAATAGTACGGGGGAGTTGTATGGGGACTCGTACAATTATGCTGCAGAAGTGGTTTAGAATTAAAACCACCGTGTGTGTCTGTGTTGCGCATCAATTCTCAATACTGTATGGACACAATTTCTGGCTAAAATCATGGGAAAACTTCGGAAAAACCAGTTTAACGGAAAAAAAAGGTTACGGGAGCGCGGAACCTGGCCGTATAAACGCCGATTTTTATGTATTTGCCCTCACCCTTTCTCTCTTGCCTCCTTCTCTGTCGGTGGAAGGTGATTCACAGCTGTCAGAAATTTTCAGCTCGCGAAGCAATATCCTTGAAACATAAATCCGGAACAAAAGTGGCAAAGAAGGTCCTAAACTCCCGTTCTCGGTTCTCTCGCTGGTTTCGCGTTGATCGGTGTTTCCAACTCTGTCCAAGGTGGCCGCAATCATCAGCCAGGCAATGCCGGAAACGGTGGAAGGCGCTGAGGTGCCCAAGACAAAGCGCCCCTCGGGTAAGAGTGCACTGCTCAGCCACCCCTGGCTGTGGCTCCAGATAGTGGTGGAGATTTCATTGCCGACGTGTACTTCTCACCGTAGATTCGGCCTTCAAGCAGCAACGACTGCCCGCCTGGCAGCCCGTTCTCACCGCTGGCACAGTCCTGCCAGCATTCTTCCTTATTGGCATCGTGTTCATACCAATCGGGGTGCTGCTCCTGATCTCATCGAATTCGGTTCGGCCCCCTCTGAATCCGTGACGTACTTAGCTATGTCCTAACTTTGTGTTCCGGTTTGCCCGTGTCCTTACAGATAACCGAGTTCGTGTACGACTACACGCACTGCATGCCGGAAGCGGGAAATCAAACGTGCGCCGAAATCATCAGCCGGAGCCCGGGCAGGGGCACGGATTGTGAATGCACCATAGCGTTCGAGCTACCGGAGGATTTCCTCGGTAAGGTATACCTCTACTACGGGATGACCAACTACTATCAAAACCATCGCCGATATGTGAAGTCGCGCGACGACGATCAACTGCTTGGACGATTGTCCTCCACGCCATCAAGCGATTGTGCGCCGTTTGCGTACATAGACGAGGAAGAGCAAAAACCGATAGCACCGTGCGGTGCGATCGCGAACTCGCTGTTCAGCGACCGGTTCGAGATGTACTCGGTTACGCTCGACCGGAAGGTGCCGCTGCTGCAAACCGAGATCGCCTGGCCGTCGGATCGACAGATCAAGTTCCGCAACCCGGAAGGTGATCTCAAGGAGGCTTTGCGTGGCTTTTACAGCCCGAAGGCGTGGAACCGGCAGCTGTGGGAGCTGGATCCGACGAACAAGGACAACAATGGTTTCCAGAACGAGGATCTGATCGTGTGGATGCGCACCGCCGCACTGCCGACCTTCCGGAAGCTACACCGTCGCATCGATCACTCGCAGGACGGGTTCCAGGAGGGGCTTAGCAAGGGGAACTACACGTTCAAGGTTATGTATTGTAAGTAGGAACCGAGGTACCGGAGCGAGGAGTTAGAGAATGACTGAAATGGTGTTACTTTCCCGCTATCTCCAGCCTACTCGGTGATTGAGTTCGAGGGCACCAAGAAGTTCATCCTCTCCACGACCTCGCTACTGGGTGGTAAGAATCCGTTCCTTGGGTTTGCTTACATCATCGTCGGCAGTGTTTGCCTGCTGCTAGGACTAGTGCTGCTTATCATTCACGTAAAGTGCAACAAAACGTAAGGCGGCCCCCGTTCGATCCAGCTGCTCACGATGCTCACAATTTGTTCGTGTTTTGCTCTTTCCTTTCAGTAACGGCGGCATCAGCAACGTCCATCAGCGGTCGTCTTCGCGCCCATAGGAGTTACTGTGCCTCAACAGTTAATTATAATTTCTGTGTTAAAATTTTGCGCCTCCACAAAGTCCAGTACTTTTTTAACTAATATTTTTTTTTTGAGCATTTATGCGCTTACGCTCTACCTAAGTACTTCACGTTTTTGAGCTCTCGGGCAGCATTCTTTAAACTAAACAATTAAGCAGACCGGGCAGAATGTTAGCCTTTTTTTGCGGAAATCCGTGCAACAAACCACTAGATTATTATGTTTCCTCACGTTACATGCTTGTTGTTATTGCTTTAGTATCGTTATAATTATTCATTCCATCCACCCCTAGCAGAAATGATTGATACCGGTTGGCTTAAATGTTATCCGCAGTCTTACAGATACGCTCTGGAGGTGGCAGCGCTTCAGCTGGCGTCATTTTAGTAGGCGGAAACGTCGACAATCGAAGCAAAAGGAATCATGAAACGTTTAAATTTGTTTACAGAATCAAGAGAATACGCGGAACCACAGAATCGATGCGTACAGTTCCGATGGAGCATGTTAGGTAACCATACCGAGCCGTAGGAAGGTACCGATGGAAAGGGGTTAGTTACATTTAATTGTGGCAATTCTTGCCAATGGGCACCGTTTGGCTCATGTAGTTACTTTACAGAAAACTAGCGCTCCGCACCCAGATCGTTATGTTTGAAGCGCACGATCGTGCGCTTATCCACAACCTATCAAAGATATCAAGCTGCACCTACAATTTTCTTATTCTACAAAGTGTCCTTCGATGAAACCATCGTGCGATCCGGGCCGGCAGAAGGCCTTTGAATGTATGTGAGAGACAAAATTACCAAAAAGCGTGAGATAGACAGGCAGCGGCTGGCAGTGCCGCAGCTGGTGTGTTATAATGGAGCAGACTAAACAGCTGGAAGTGTTGATATAGGTCCTGTTTTAAATGTTCGTAGCAGGAGAATCAACGCTTTGGTGGGTTCTAGGTCCTCGCGAAGATAGAACGAAGATAAATATTCGATCGAAATACCATGATCAACATTCACCTATAAAATCTGACGATCGTCGCCGTACGGATTAAGTATTATTCACTAAATACCTGCATTAGATGGATAACATTTGGGTAATTCTAAAAGTATGAGGGATTGCTATAGTGTTGATAGTAAAGCTATATATTAGAAGCAATAAAATATTGTTGTGAAACCAACTTCCGTGTTGCGTGCGGCATCCAGCGATGAAACAGAAAAGCAACCCGTTTTATCCTATTGATGGTAATGATTCAAAACGGTCCAAGCGCGTTTTGTGGCCAAGCTGATGGTAACGGAACTTTCGAATCTTCGAAACAAATCAAATCAAAACAAACAACATGGTACAACATGGTACAACATTGTAGAACTGACAGCTCGCGTCAGCTGAGAAACGTCAATACCATATGATTGTGGCCGTATCGAAACGGCAAAACGCGGGTGAACGGTGTAGTGAATCCAAAAAATTGTTTCCCCATCGGTGGGCTCATCGCCGGTGTGCGGTCTGTGGAGAAGACCACGCGATACACGATAACAGGAGAGGCAATAGAAGAAAAAAAAACAGTGGGAACCGGGTACCACACCCGCACGATAACCGCGCTGGAGCTGGCTGTCTGTGCCGGCCAACCGTGTTTCGCAACAAATAGCAA